>NC_083771.1:15854402-16061902 GCF_963514075.1 Conger conger
TTGTGGGGAAAAGCTCCATTACTGGCTAATTTCCCCTAGTGCCATTTCACATTAGGTAGCCCGGCTAACTTCCCCTTGTGCCATTGGTGAGCCAAACACTTGTCTTCAAGTTTCAACGGTCAGTTGACTTTTTCCAAAATCAAAAACACACTGGACAGGGAAACGCATTCCTACGTTCCACACCACCCACAGCCCTACACCCACACCACCCACAGCCCTATACCCACACCACCCACAGCCCTACATCAACACCACCCACAGCCCTACATCCACACCACCCACAGCCCCACACCACCCACCACCCACAGCCCTACACCCACACCACCCACAGCCCTACACCACCCACACCACCCACAGCCCTACACCACCCACCACCACCCACAGCCCTACACCACCCACCACCACCCACAGCCCTACACCCACACCACCCACAGCCCTACACCACCCACCACAGCCCACAGCCCTACACCACCCACCACAGCCCACAGCCCCACACCACCCACAGCCCTACACCCACACCACCCACACCCACACACCACCCACAGCCCTACACCCACACCACCCACACCCCTACACCCACAGCCCTACACCACCCACCACAGCCCACAGCCCTACACCCACACCACCCACAGCCCTACACCACCCACCACAGCCCACAGCCCTACACCACCCACCACAGCCCTACACCACCCACCACAGCCCACAGCCCCACACCACCCACAGCCCTACACCCACACCACCCACACCCTTACACCCACAGCCCTACACCACCCACCACCACCCACAGCCCTACACCCACACCACCCACAGCCCTACACCACCCACCACAGCCCACAGCCCTACACCACCCACCACAGCCCACAGCCCCACACCACCCACAGCCCTACACCCACACACCACCCACAGCCCTACACCCACACCACCCACAGCCCTACACCACCCACACCCACAGCCCTACACCACCCACACCACCCACACTCCTACACCCACACCACCCACAGCCCTACACCACCCACACCACCCACACTCCTACACCCACACCACCCACAGCCCTACACCCACACACCACCCACAGCCCTACACCCACACACCACCCACAGCCCTACACCCACACACCACCCACAGCCCTACACCCACACCACCCACAGCCCTACACCCACACCACCCACAGCCCTACACCACCCACCACCACCCACAGCCCTACACCCACACCACCCACAGCCCTACACCACCCACCACCACCCACAGCCCTACACCCACACCACCCACAGCCCTACACCACCCACCACAGCCCACAGCCCTACACCCACACCACCCACAGCCCTACACCCACACACCACCCACAGCCCTACACCACCCACACCCACAGCCCTACACCACCCACACCACCCACACTCCTACACCCACACCACCCACAGCCCTACACCACCCACACCACCCACACTCCTACACCCACACCACCCACAGCCCTACACCCACACACCACCCACAGCCCTACACCCACACACCACCCACAGCCCTACACCCACACACCACCCACAGCCCTACACCCACACACCACCCACAGCCCTACACCCACACCACCCACAGCCCTACACCCACACCACCCACAGCCCTACACCACCCACCACCACCCACAGCCCTACACCCACACCACCCACAGCCCTACACCACCCACCACCACCCACAGCCCTACACCCACACCACCCACAGCCCTACACCACCCACCACAGCCCACAGCCCTACACCCACACCACCCACAGCCCTACACCACCCACCACAGCCCACAGCCCTACACCCACACCACCCACAGCCCTACACCCACACCACCCACAGCCCTACATCCACACCACCCACAGCCCTACACCCACACCACCCACACCACCCACAGCCCTACATACGCACCACCCACGGCCTCTTGGACTCCAGCATCTTGATCATGTCCAGGTGTCTCTTCTTCTCATAGTAGCGCTCCACGTCCTGCTTGCTCCTGTCGTGCCTCTGCGAGAGCTTCTCCAGGTGGCTGGCCTTCTCCTTACACATGTTCTGCCAAAGAAATGGGCAAAGATAACACCCTGTCAACGCTCCGTCAACACATTGCGCACGGTGCGACACAATGTCCTTTGGGTGAGAAGCCGGAGGTAATCACAGAGACCTATGGGATATGCAGCCTGATGAACGATGCATCTATGCTGTGTTCAAACTCACAAGAAATAAGGCACCTAATAAGGGAGAAGAGGTAACAGGTGACAGGAAGTCCTCCAGAAGGACATGAAATGTCATGTGACAGGAAGTGCTCCACAAGGACATGAAATGTCATGTGACAGGAAGTCCTCCAGCAGGACAGGAAGTCACAGGTGACAGAAAGTCCTTCAGCAGGACAGGAAGTGACAGGAAACAGGAAGTCCTCCAGCAGACACCAGGGGGAGGGTGGACCCTCACTCACCTCCATTTTCTTCTCCTCGGTTCGAAAGGTCTTGAGCTTGCAGTGGAACTCATACATCTCAGGTGGTCCAATTGATTTCTCTGTGGCCTCCAGCAACTCGATCTTGCTCATTTTGGCAAACTCACCAACTTTCTCCTAAACGGAAAACAAAAAGCATCAGAATATGGTCAAGGCACAAAATCTTTAAAATATTAATGCCTGGTAAACTACAGTAAGTTTACTCAAGACAAAACACCGGAAATGTGAAGAGAAACTACAAATGGGTAGTCTCCCACAATTTGAGAATCATCTTTAAACAATTTCTGAATTCGGAGCCAGCCTATAGATGCTTGACTGAGACCTAGAAGGTTGGTCCCTTAAGCCTCATCTCAAGGAGCAGACAGAGAAGATGACATAGCTTCGGGAAAATCTTACTATTAACCAGTGTCTATGGAAAAATGTGACCAAATTCATTTAAAGTATAGTGTAAAAAAACAATCTAATTTCAAAAACACAATAAAAAGGGTAAATTAACTCCCCTAAGTCACACGTTGTAGTGACTACCTTAAAGTGCTACTTTTCCCATTGTAGATCTGCAGGCTATGGCAGCAGAGTAGAGTAAGTCTTGATCCACAGAGCACATATCTATTTCCGATCACCGTAGCATTCCAAAAATCCGTTGTTGCTTAAAGTCACAAATATCAGTACAAGGCCCTTAACCCCACAGTGTTCCAGGAGGGATTGGTCCCTGCTTAGTCTAGTCAACTGTCACTTGGATAAAAGCATCAGCTAAAATAACGAAGAATAATTGTGTTACGTACCCCTGCATGCATGTGGCTGGCTCCTTCAGTTGCAGCCCGGTGACTAATTGACCAAATTAATTATGTTCAGCTTTCCAAAAAGAATAAAAGGTGGAAGCTTCTACAGAAGACTAGCTTTGTTTTAAGAAGACTCCTGTTTTTTGTGTTATACTTTTAAGCCAAGTGCTTAATTTTCTTTTATTAGTTTTTTTGTTTTGTAATGTGTTTATGTATTTTGATTCCGAGATTTCGGTTGATGCCATTATTATTTTAGGCTATGCCCCATTATTGTCCACCAAGGTACATGGGTAGAATAACACCATATGGTCCACTACAGCCTGTGTGTGTCTGCATGGTGGGGCCTCTCTCACTCACCTGGGGCAGGAACTGGCACAGGTTCCCCACCTGCACGTGCAGGGCCCTCACCTCCTCCTCCACGGCCTTCAGGCTGGCGTGCCGGCCATTGAGGGTCCACATGGACTGGTTATTCTCCACACAGATCTCCCGCTGGACCACCAGGTTATTCCCCTTCCGGAACCTGCAACGCACAAGCTCGGTTTACCCCCTCTGCCGAGAAAAACAAACGGAGGTTTTGAGATCTCGCTCTCAGCGGAGAGGCGCTGTACTTACAGCTCGATCTCCACGGAGCCTTTGGCGCAGCCGCGTTTCACGTAGAGCCCAACCTGAAAGAAAAGGCCGTTAGCCATCGCACGCGGCAGAACTGAGACACACTCATGCAGCCCCTGAAAGACCGCACTGAACCCCTTCAGTCCCACTGATGGCACTCCAGCGTAACTCCTCTAAAATCCCAAGAGTGCCGAATGACACACTTGACCTCATCGCCTTTCAGAATGACTGCTGTACGACTGTTTTGAGCCCCTATCAAAACCCTTCTAACTTTCTCAATTTTCTCAACCGAAGTCAGTACCTCTTGGGATTTGGGCAGAGCCACCTCATATGGGTAACGCTAAAATTATCAGCACCATTCAGAGTAGATCTGACAATTTTACAGTAGTTCAAAGGGATTGAATTTCATACTGTAGGAAACAAGGGGGAAAACACATGTGAGAAGCCCAAAGTGGTAAATACACGGCAAGTGCGTAACGTGGTAAATACGTGGCAGGTGCGTAACGTGGTAAGTATGAGGCAGGTGCGTAATGTGGTAAATATGAGGCAGGTGCGTAACGTGGTAAGTATGAGGCAGGTGCGTAACGTGGTAAGTATGAGGCAGGTGCGTAATGTGGTAAATATGAGGCAGGTGCGTGACGTGGTAAATATGAGGCAGGTGTGTAAAGTGGTAAATATGAGGCAGGTGCGTAATGTGGTAAATATGAGGCAGGTGCGTAACGTGGTAAGTATGAGGCAGGTGCGTAATATGGTAAATATGAGGCAGGTGCGTGACGTGGTAAATATGAGGCAGGTGCGTAATATGGTAAATATGAGGCAGGTGCGTGACGTGGTAAATATGAGGCAGGAGTGTAAAGTGGTAAATATGAGGCAGGTGCATAATGTGGTAAATATGAGGCAGGTGCGTAATGTGGTAAGTATGAGGCAGGTGAAGTGCGATCACCTTGTCCCCTCGGCCCAGGACGGCAGTCTTCCCAGCCAGGCCCAGGCAGATGGCACAGACGATGCTGGACTTGCCCGTTCCGTTGGGTCCCACGATCATGTTGAGGTTCGGCCCGGGAATCACTTCAGAGTGGTTATAACTCCTGAGGTGAGAGGAGACAAAGATATTCAATCAAAATGACATATAGTGAGAACCATAATTCATTGGACAGTGACACATTTTTTGTTATTTTGATTATGCATTTTGAAATGATAGAACCTTTTGTACATATTGCCGGCAATTTTTGGGCGTCAAAATATTGGACAGTTTAAAAATGTAGAATAAAGTAATCATTCATAAAGGAGTAACAACAAAAGGTGCTGACTAAACGGTTAATCTGATAAGAATGAAAATACACTCAAGTTAAAGTTGAGTCCGCACTTGAACCTCGATGTCATTGTATCCTTTCAAACAGAACGTGCCAGAGGACAATACCGAAATAACAAAAAATGTGTTGCTGTCCAACGAACTGTGATGCGGACTGTATGCATGCAATTTACTTTACCCAAATGAGAATATTGCATCACTTGAATCCAATACACATACAAAACAATAATGCAGTGGTCTGAAACTCAGTGCCATGGAGGGCAGTGTGTGTGCTGGTCTCACATTCAGTGCCATGGAGGGCAGTGTGTGTGCTGATCTCACATTCAGTGCCATGGGGGGCAGTGTGTGTGCTGGTCTGAAACTCAGTGCCATGCAGGGCCGTGTGTGTACTGCTTTTCATTCCAGCCTCAGAAGTTGATTATATAATTAGTTCAATTATTTGCTGAATTAGGGCTGTAGGCTTGCACATAATGTACATAAAGTGAAATGCGTTATTTGCATTGTCTTAACAAACATTGCTTATATTCTGTGCTTGCATGCAGTTAAATGCATATGGCTGAATTAGTCATTATAATCTATCAATTAAGGCTGCATTAATTGGTTTGAATGGAAACCTGCATCCGCATGGCCCTCCGTGGCAACACGTTTGAGATCACTGCCTTACTGCTGGTGGAAACACATTCAGCGCCTGCTTTAAGTATTTATCAATGTGCTGCATTTACTGGGAAACTACAATCTAAGCACAGCCGGTCCCAGGACAGAAATCCATTCTGAAACCATTCATTTCCAATGAGATGCAAAAAGAAAATGTTTGAATTATTTGTTTATAAGCAAGCCACTTTCTTAGGGAATTGGTCTACTGAAGTAAAAGCACCGTATAACAGAATTCGTTTTCAGTAATTTTCTTTCAGTAATCACCTATGCAAATCACTTGGCAGTGGACCTACTGTGTATGCAAATATAAGATGACAATCTTTAAACAGCTGGGAGCCGGATTTCACAAAGATTATCATATATATCTGACAAATACGAATCCATAAATATAAAGTAAGTATAACTGTAACGTTATATTACTAACATAAAAAAAACAGATTTTGTTACTTTTTATGTTACCAACCCTTAAGTCGTGGCTAGCATTCGCAATGTGCACCATCAGCACGAGCCAGCTTCATGGCAATACGTTGATAAGAGGTGACCAAAGCCTGCCCGCTCTGAAGCGGGTCAAATCATGGCATGACCCGAACATGCACACGTGTAACGTCACACCCCAAAGACATGTAGCAAAAAGCACTTGTCTCTCACAGACAGCAAGGGATACTTGACGCTACGAAATGAAACCAAATAATGTAATGTTAGCTTGCATCAAGAGATGTTGCGCTTAGCTGACGTTAGCGCGCTAGCTACGCCGCCAGCTAAGTCATCTGTTAACGATGAACGCTAGCCAAATCTCTGACTGGTTCATGAATTAGCTAACTAGCTAATGCTATACATTAGTTTGCTAATGTTGGTAATATGAAACTAAGTTAGCTAACTTTAGAGATGAAGTCTGTTTTGCGGACAGCCACTTACAGGAAGTTGTTCATAGTGATTCTAACGATCGATCCTTCCACAAATCCTCTTTCATCGCTACCCCCGTCCGTTTGCGTGTCATCCCGTGTATTAGATGATAGATTTGGACGGCTATTCTGAGTTTGGGAGTTGGTGAATACACCACCCGAACGCTTCCTCTTTCCCAAAGCCGCCATGTTTACAAACCAGAGAGCAGCTTTCGATTCGATGATATCATTGGTCATTGGAGGGACCGCGGTGGCTGCGTCACCAACTCTGTGCCGTCACCCCGTTTCCCGCTGAAAGAGTTTCAACGAGATGCCACTTCCGCTTCAGCTCCAGGTGGTGTTTTACTTCAAAATGGGAGGATCTTATCGCGTTTGAGTCCAAGTTTGAGAGTAAAACGAAGAGAGAATAAATAGTGTCTGTTGGAGTGACGAATAAACAAGACCTCAATGCTATTATCTAGTTAATGGAATATGAACATTTCTAGGAACAATCCAACCCTACTGGTTCGGTCCAACTGTATTGTAAGCAGAATGTTAGGCTATGTTTAATTGTATAGGTAGTCGTCGACTTACGACCGTAATTGGTTCCGACCGACCGGTCGTAAGTGGAACTGGTCGTAAGTCGGCCTATGTTATAATTACCTTACATATATTATACTGTCTAATGATATTATAATCATCTTTAAGTCATATTTTATCAATATTTTCTTTGTTCATTATTATTATAACCATTGTATCACCAGTCTTAGTACTGTTATCATCTTTTTACATATTTTAACAACGTTCTTTTTGTTCATTATTGTTATAACCAATATACGTACTGTACAGTATCATCTTTCTGTCGTACCGCGCAGTCGCGGTCGTAAAGGCGAACGGTCGTAAGATGCATAGGTCGTAAATCGACGACTACCTGCAGTAATAATCCTAATAAACTTAATTTTTGTTGCATAATATGAGTTAACATAGGCAGTGTGATATAAATAGAGGAAATTCAGGTTTTACCACAAAACTAAGAAAATCAATTTGTAAAACTTGATTTATGAAGTGGATTTAAAATAGGATAGAATTTGTACTGCTCTGATATTCGTTGTCTGTTATATTTTATGTTTGACCTGCTTGCATAGAGAAGGTTTTGTCTCATTGTGTTAAAGGGGCTTAACTTGAGGGCTTTTATTTGAGGAGCTCAGATTCCACTTTGACACGTAAAGTGCCAGTTTCTCATACATAGAATAAGCCTTATAATAAATTATATTTCGAATGGAGATTCTCCATACAAAACTCAGTTTAGTCCAGGACGAAGCTTAATCCGCTGTGTCCGTGAAACAAGCCCAAAGTGACTGTAAGTGATGTAATCAGGGGCCAGACAGTGCTTAAAAAGTATTTTTATTTTTTATTACTGCATGTCTCTGTAGCCTAGTGGGATGGCAGAACAGAAAGACAACTTATGTGGAGTCAGTTACCATCCCACTAGGTGGCAGTACTGCATTATGATCAGGGTCATACAGTATCCACCGAAACGGTGTATGCAGAATAGATTCCATGAAATGCACTATATGGACTCAAGTTAATTTGACACACACAGTGCTATTCACAGGTCTGGATTAGTGTTGGCATTAACAACAGGTAAATATAAGTATTGTTTATTTTTAGAATGAAAATACAGTTTCATATTGCAGTGGTCGGGTAGTAATGGATAGTGGATGACGCAGGTTAATTTGTAACAGTCATCAGATGCAGCAGAACTGGGAGGTTTGACAGTGGACAAACCACTGAGTTTGAGACCAGCACACACACAGCGCTCCATGGCCCTGCGTGTGAGACCACTGTGTTCATGGATCTGGGATTTTCATTCACAAACTGATAAAATATGGATTGTCACAAAGAATGGTAGGCAACTGCATGACTATCAATTTTGTGAAGGTTTGTTCTGTTTGCTTTTTCAGAAATTATATTTATTGTGTCCTTTTAAATGCCACGAACAAAAATGCATGATCTATTGACTGTCATGGACTAGTCAATACTAGTGAAGTTAAAAACAGCTTAGAAAAATCTGAAATGCCAATACTTTAGCACGGTGTCAAAAATATGCTGAGCAGTAGAAATACAGCATCACCTTTTCTGTATTAGTTGTCATTCTAAAGATATGATTCTTTTGCGTGCTGGACCACACTAAAAGCATTATAGATAGTGTCTATTTTTATGTAGGTGTAGATTTATTGTATTTCCTGGGTCCGAAGCAATAGGAAGCTGAAATCTGCAGAAATTACAAACTGAGGGTCAGAGGAAGAGAGTGTGGGCTAGAAGTGTGCCAGGAAGAGAACTGCCCGGACGTGAAAGAGAGGAACAAGATATAGGCAAGTAGTAAGAGAGAGGAATAGCATGTTAGCAAGAAGTGAATGGGAGACATTTTTGTCAATATAAAAAACATAACCTGTCATCTTGATGCCAAGGCCATGTCAATGACACAGTTAGTACCAGCTTCAGGCAATGAAAAAGCTTTAGAAAATACAGTTTTTCCAGCTGTGGTAAAGGGAATATTGCCTCCGTATGGGAGGGAATGTCATATCATATCTATTCCACCTACCCTCCCTCTGAAACTCTGCTCACAGGCACACAGAGGTAAGGGGGATAAGAGTCAGTCCTACATTATTAATTATTAATATTTTATCAGCTGTGTCACACTCAGGGCTCGATGTCATTGAAGTTTTCAGAGAATCCTGCCTGTGGAGCTGTGTGTCCCGTAACTGAAAGACAAAAAAGTATTAAAAAAACAAAATAAATAAAAGATAAATAATGACAACCTAAGCAATGAAGCATGTACGCAGAAAAAAATGCACACTTTCAGGTATTCAGACACATATACACACTCACATGTGCACAATCATAACTTTTCATGCTCAAAACACAAATATATATGTGCACACACACTCGCACACATATGTACAAGCACACATACACACATGGGAATACTGCAGGGTAAGAGAATGTATGTGTTAAACTCTGTTCAATAATACTGCAGGGCAAGAGAATGTATGTGTTAAACTCTCTGTTCAATAATACTGCAGGGTAAGAATGTATGTGTTAAACTCTGTTCAATAATACTGTAGGGCAAGATAATGTATGTGTTAAACTCTCTGTTCAATAATACTGCAGGGTAAGATAATGTATGTGTTAAACTGTTCAATAATACTGTGCCTCATACCTCTGCATGGCCCCGTTTTAAACATGATGTCATCGATCGCAATATCACTCCTTATTGAGGGTCCCCTCACCGCTTCAAATACAATCTAGAGAGAGAGAGGGAGGGATAGAGCGAGGGAGTGGGGGGGGGAGAGAGAGAGAGAGAGAACCAGAGGACAGAGTGAGGGCACAGGTCACCAATCCTGTGTGGAGGGCCACTGCTGCAGCAATATGCAAGGGGCGTCTAATTAGGATTAATGTAGTTATTAAAAGAAAACTGTCATCATGAGTCAGATTCAGCATTCAACTGAATAGCATGTTCACATGGTCACATAAATATGGATAAGTTCTTGGCTTTTCTCCAGTTCCTTTAGTGAAACTAATAGTGATACTGACCCATTATTGTGATTGTGAATGGATGGGAAGGGAAAAAACCAAAGCTTAAAATCTGAGTAAAATCTGGGTCCTCTGTGGGTGGATGTGGGTATTGTTTGTTATTAGTGGAGGTACGGTGCAGCAGTGATGTGGGTATTGTTTGTTATTAGTGGAGGTACGGTGCAGCAGTGATGTGGGTGTTGTTTGGTGTTAGTTGAGGTAGGGTGCGGCAGTGATGTGGGTGTTGTTTGGTGTTAGTTGAGGTAGGGTGCGGCAGTGATGTGGGTGTTGTTTGGTGTTAGTTGAGGTACGGTGCAGCAGTGATGTGGGTGTTGTTTGATGTTAGTGGAGGTGTGATTATGTGTGAGTGGGAGGGTTCTTGTTAGTGAAGGTGGAGTTTGTTGTTTGTAGATTGTTAAACTGGCCTGGTGTTTGGTGTTATTGGAGGTGGAGTTTGTTGTTAATAGAGACTGTTAGACTGGCCTGGTGTTTGCCATTGCATTGGTAATCCACTTCAGCCCTTAACCAGGAGATACTCTGCTCCCCTTGTCTGCTCCACAGTGCCAGTTCTTGATCTCCCTCCTCCTGGTGCAGGTACACGCTGAGCCTGCCTATTCCCGACCCAAACATGTGGTAGTGGAACTGCAGGCACTGCGGGCTCCTGGAACCACGGAGATCGGCAGAGGCCAGACGGGCATTCTGCCCCGCCAACATGGGTGATGCCTCAAGGTACATGTAATGCCCTGGAACACAGTCACACACATGTAATCCCCATGGAACATAGTCACACACATGTAATGCCCTGGAACACAGTCACACACATGTAATCCCCTGGAACACAGTCACACACATGTAACGCCCTGGAACACAGTCACACACATGTAACGCCCTGGAACACAGTCACACACATGTAACGCCCTGGAACACAGTCACACACATGTAATCCCCTGGAACACAGTCACACACATGTAATGCCCTGGAACACAGTCACACACATGTAACGCCCTGGAACACAGTCACACACATGTAATGCCCTGGAACACAGTCACACACATGTAATGCCCTGGAACACAGTCACACACATGTAATGCCCTGGAACACAGTCACACACATGAACTGCCCTGGAACACAGTCACACACATGTAATCCCCTGGAACACAGTCATACACATGTAATGCCCTGGAACACAGTCATACACATGTAATGCCCTGGAACACAGTCACACACATGAACTGCCCTGGAACACAGTCACACACATGTAACGCCCTGGAACACAGTCACACACATGTAATGCCCTGGTGAAGTACATTGTGTGCACAGAAAAATGAGTACTAATTGGCTGAGGATGTTTTCACAGCTATAATAGTTTTGTAACTACACTCTTTGACAAGCTATAGTGCAGGGCTACCTAAACCTGTTCCTGGAGATCTACTTTCCTGTAGGTTTTCACTCCAACCCTAACAAAGCACACAACATTCAAAAGCTGGAGCAGAGCTGCCCAAACCTGTTCCTGGAGATCTACTTTCTTGTAGGTTTTCAATCCAACCCTTACAAGGCACACATGGAGATATTCTTAGCTGCTAAACATGTGTGCCAAATTAGGATTGAAATGAAAACCTACAGGACACCAGATATCCTGGAACAGGGTTTTGGCAGGGTTTGGGCAGCTTTGCTATAAAGCAATGAAAGACCTTTGACACTCCCAGTGAAAGTCGACTGAATGATTCAGGGGACGCACTCTTCAATCCTCCAGTTCCTGTAGGCTGTGTCAGTTGGATTAGTTTGGGGCTGGGGTGAAATGCATGATGGGATACACTTACCCATCCCTGTGTTGTGATCCCCCATTGGTCCAGTGTAGGAGGTGGGCGTTGGCCCTTTCGCCAGCACCCAGTCATCCGTGTCAACTGCTTTTTCCTGAGTGTACCCACAGTCGCCGGTCTCAAAGTCACAGTGGCCAGAGGACAGGAAGGAGCCTGAAAGCAGACAGGTGAATCCCTGGTGAATCTATACACCGCTGTGTCCTATATACTACAAGTCCCAGCATGCTCTCTTTTTCACGTATTAGTGGTATGCTCTGCTTTGTTAATGGTTGGTGTCTGAAATGGACTGTGATTGGGTGAGTTTGGCGTGTACTCAGATAACACATGCGTGTGACCATACCTGGGGAGAGAGAGCAGTCCCCCAGGGTCATGCTGATGTCATCTAGAGCAACTGTGCCGCAGTCCCAGAAGTTCTTACACACACTGACAAACACCACCTGCACCACACATTACACAGTGACATCAGTAACGCCACACCATTTCGTTATCCTTTGGTCTGCTCGTATTCCCATACCAATACAATCCACAAAGATATCGGCACGTATAAATTATTATTAGTGATGTCATTTAAAACCCAGAACAGCTGTTCACTGTTACAGATACACTCTCAGTACATTTCTGTTCTTCAAGGATCAAATTTACCAAACGTACCCTGAAGTCATGTTCTCTTTGGGTAAAAATGAGTACATTTTCCAAGCAAAAAATTTACAAATGAATTACATATTGCTGGCAAGGGATTCAATTTTATGCACCTTTTTTAGCACTTTGTGAGATATGATATTTAACCTTTTCAAACACTTGAGTGGTTGCAAGGTCCAACACATCCTTGTCATTTGAAAAACGTGCAGGCCTTTGTTGAATGTTTAACTGCACAGCTGAAGAATTAAGCTGCGTGTACTTACTGTGACAGCTTGGGCTCTCTGAAAGGTGATGTCCACTTCAGTCCAGACATCCTTTGTGGTCCTGCTGCCTGTCCAGAGTTTCTCCTGGACGAGGCTGTCCTTGTGGACGGTGTAAACAGCCAGAGCGCTGCCCGCCTTGACGAACCCAGCCAAGGAGTAGTAGAACCTCAGGCAGTACTTCAGCCGACCCGGCACCCTGGGCCCAAACAGCCGGCTCACGTATCCCGACTGCGAGGAGAAGCGTGTGTTTGCCAGAAGGAACCACCCTGAGGGAGAGAGAGTGACAGAAGCTACGTTTCCATCCAAATGTTTTGCAAATATTAAGCAAATTACCTGGAAAGTTGGCAAAAAAAAGAAAAGTTAATTATTGTGTGTTTCTATCAACTACTGTTGATGTTCTGAAGAGGGTGCAACAAGATTACATAACATCTGAGGGAGGGTCTCCGGGCTAGCTGGCCATTTTTGGACTTTCTGGAGCAGAAGCATGAGATTCCGGTCCCTGTCACATCAACATTTTTTCCAAAAGATTTCCATCTGTTAAACGGTTTCCATCTGTTTCCATCTGTTTCTATCTGTTTCTATCACCATTTTTCATATCTTCTCTCTGTCGGGATGCCAACTTTTCCTCCTGGGCCCAGCATGAAAACTTTTTTTTGGCGATATTTCAGTTTTTTTGTAAATTCAGGAATTTCCACTGCGGTATTCTTATGCACAAATTCAAATTTAGAATAAAAATGGTTAGATGAGGAAACCTTACTAGTGATGGTCTTCATTGCCATAGCTTCCTTCATTCACTCTGTCTGAACTGGTACTGCACAAACCCAGATTAGTTTTTTGTGTTCTCCTGTACTGAGGTGCATAATAATGTCATATTTGTATTCTACGCGGTGGTGGTTCCTGTAGAGTGAGAGGCGGGAGTAGCTCACCGGCGCCAGTAGTGTGGTCCCCTGTTCTGTAAAGGTTGGGTTTGACCGACACTCTCTTCCATAGAGAGCTGCTTGTCTGGGCCTGCTGGTAACCACAGAACCCCGACTCAAAATCACAGCTGGCAATGGAGGGGTCAAAGGTTGGCTCTGTAACAGAGAACAACTGATAATAACTCTTCTGATCAGGACAAACACACACACACACACACACACACACAGTACCTGTTTCAGCACACATACACACACACACACACCCACAGACACACAGTACCTGTTTCAGCGTGCACACACACACATACACTTACACACACACACATATATATACATTACCGTTTCAGCACACACATGCACACACACACACACACAGTACCTGTTTCAGCATGCACACACACACACACACACACTGCCTGATTCAGCACACAGTACCTGTTTCAGCATTGCAGAACTCTGCAGAAAAGGTAATGTTATCAAGTGCCACCCGTCCCCCACTGGCAGTACTAAAGGCTGCTTCAAACACCACCTGGAGAAAGAATACACAGATTGTGGACTGTTTATATATTTAGGGGCATTCATTGATCAGAAATTGAGTTTAGAAGTATCATCGTTAAAACTGAAACTGAGAGGGGTTGGTGTCAGTATGTTTGGTTCGGTTTGGTTTGCTAACCTTAAAATATTCTCCTCTACTATATTATACTCTATTCTATTCTACTATTATATTCTACTATATTCTACTCCATTCTATTCTACTATATTCTACTATTCTATTCTACTATAGAATAGTAGAATGGTGTCAGTATGTTTGGTTTGGTTTGCTAACCTTAAAATTAAAGAAATCAGCTAGAATTGTTCCTAAAACACTAGGTAAACAGCAAAGGCAACTGATGGACCTGTATAACTTAGCAGTACACAGACAGGACACCAGTCTCTCTCCACGGCCAGTTTGAACTTTCCTCCGGCGGATGGTTCAGAGTAAATGGTTGGCATTTATGTAGCGCCTTTATCCAAAGCGCTGTACAATTGATGCGGCTCATTCACCCATTCATACACACATGGCGATTGCAAGGCGCCGACCAGCTCATCAGGAGCATTTGGGGGTTAGGTGTCTTGCTCAGGGACACTTCGACACAGCCCGGGCGAGGGATCGAACCGGCAACCCTCCCAACTGCCAGACGACTGTTCTTACTGCCTGAGCCATGTCACCCCATGTGCCAGCAGCCAACAAGAACATCTATAGGAGATCCTTTGTCCTAGCTTCAGTCAGTCAATAGAGCAAAACCAGATGATGAGCTATTACATTTTATGTGACCTCTGTGTGATTATACTATTTTGTGTGATCTCTGTGTGATTATACTATTTTGTGTGATCTCTGTGTGATTATACTGTATTTTGTGTGATCTCTGTGTGATTATACTGTATTTTGTGTGATCTCTGTGTGATTATACTGTATTTTGTGTGATCTCTGTGTGATTATACTGTATTTTGTCTGATTTCTGTGTGATTATACTGTATTTTGTGTGATTTCTGTGTGATTATACTGTATTTTGTGTGATCTCTGTGTGATTATACTGTATTTTGTGTGATCTCTGTGTGATTATACTGTATTTTGTGTGATCTCTGTGATTATACTGTATTTTGTGTGATCTCTGTGTGATTATACTGTATTTTGTGTGATCTCTGTGTGATTATACTGTATTTTGTTTTCATGTTTGTATTTTCTAATTGTATTTTCCATTCCATTCAATAATATTCTACTATTCTACTCCAATCTATTCTACTACAATAATCTACTATTTGCTCCATTCTATCCTACTCCATTCTATTCTACTATTATAGTATTATAGTATATATATATATATATATATATATATATATATATATATATTCTAATATATTCTACTATTCTAATCCATTATATTTTCCTATTGTATTCTACTATTCTACTCCATTATATGCTACTATTATATTCTAATATATTCTACTTTTCTACTCCATTGTATTCTACTATTATATTCTAATATATTCTACTTTTCTAATCCATTATATTATCCTATTTTATTCTACTATTCTACTCCATTCTATTCTATTCGACAATATTCTACTCCATTCTGTTCTACTATTCTATTCGGCAATATTCTACTCCATTTTTTTCTACAATATTCTACTATTCTATTATTATCTTCTACTGTATTATATTATTTTATTCTACTATATTCTAATCCATTATATTCTACTATTCTATTCTACTATATTCTACTCCATTCCATTCTACTAATATATTCTGCTATTCTATTCTACTGTTGTGTTATGTTATACTATTCTATTCCATTCTCTGTGTGCCCCCACTCTCCCTGACCTCCAGGGGGTATGGGGCCTTCATGTCCAGTTGCACCAGGGTCCAGTCTGAGTTTTGGAAGCTCCCAGGCCTCCAGACCTCCTCCCCCTGTCCCAGAGTGTCTCTGGTGAAGACTGAGAACTGGCTCCCTCCATCCCGGCTCTGCATGTAGTAAAACGACAAACATCCAGACAACGGCACCGTTGTCATGGGAGACACCAGTCTGGCCACTTCCTGTGGCTTGCTAGCGTACGTGGAATCCACGTACATGTAGTGACCTATGGAGCAGGGAGATTTAAAGACAAGCTGAAATCAATCATAATTCCGTTTTCCTCAATTTTGTCAATTCTTCATAACCATAAGAACTTGAAGTCTTGAAGTATACACACAGTGAGCACTTTATTAGGTAGACCTATACACCAGTTTGTTAATGCAAATATTTAATTAGCCAATCAAGTGACGTTGACCGTGGAATGATTGTTGGTGCCAGATGCTTGATTGTTCTGCAGGCAGAAATGCGTTGTTAATGAGAGAGGTCAGCGGAGAAGGGCCAGACTGGTCAAGACTGACAGGAAGGTGACAGTAACGCAAATAACCACACATTACAACAGTGGTATGCATCTCTGAGCACACAACACATCATAACTCTAAGTGGATAGGCTACAGCAGTAGAACTCTAAAAAATAAGTCTAATAAATACCTAATAAAGTGCTCACTGAGTATATTCCCCAAAAAAGAATTAGAATACTTGTGTATTCTCACACAAGTTTTTTTTCCATCTACTTCCATGAAAACAAGATTTTGCGAGATTTTCCATCATCGTGTACCAGCGGGCGTGTATTTAGGTCAAATGTCTCTCAATTTTCCATCAATATCCTTTCATCGGCACGCATCCACAGAGCCGTAGGCTACAGCTCTGCTTCCTCCTCATTTAGCGTCGGTCAATTCGACTCCCCGCCCTCCAAAAACTCTCCCCGTTTCACTTGCATATACGTCATATCGCGGAAGCTAGTGCTGTTTGCTTCAGCTTGCTTTTAATCCAAAGTGACTTACAAGTGCATAAGTTCCTCAACAAGTGAAAAGAATCAAATCCATGAATAGTAATGTAGAGCAGTTACAACCAAAAACAAGTCATAGTTTAAAAAAAGTTTTATACAAGAGGGATATTGGGGGGGAGGACAAAGGTGTATCTTCAGTCGACGTTGAAATATGTGGAGGGATTCTGCTGTTCTGACAGTGGTAGGCAGGTCATTCCACCACTGTGGAACTAGATCAGAGAACAGGCATGAACATGCAGCTTGACCACCTGGTGTTCATAATGAGGGGACCACAAGGTGACCAGAGCTGGCAGACTCGAGTGTAGGGAGCAGTTAATGTCTGGATGTATAGTGGGGCAGTCCTCTTAGCAGCCCTGAATGGCAACACTAGCATGTTGAAGCGGATGCGTGCGGCAATGAGGAGTGACATGAGCCGAACTAGGCTGACTGGTGATCAGGCGGGCTGCAGCATTCTGGACCAGCTTGAGGGGCTTGATGGCACAAGCTGGGAGACCAGCCAGGAGGGAGTTGCAATAACTAGGAGCTGGGTGGCTTGTATGTTATATATGGCGTATGTTATGGGTATACCTGCACCTTATTTATCTGTCCAATAATTTAAATGGAAGGTACAGTAGGTCTGACACTCTCAGGTGAGGCATACCTGTCCAGGAGCTTGTGTCAGACTGGGGTTCTTTGTTGGGCCCACCTATATACCAATTTACACTGGGGTTCCACTGGTTCCTGTAGCCACACATATCTGGGTCTTCAAAGTTACACTCTGTGAGAAAGCACAGAGACAGCATCATCACACAACATTAAACCACATGCTAACACACAATATCACCGAATACTGGCCTTGTCATTAGTTTCCACTACTTAAAAAAATAAAATAAGGGATGGCATTTCATTCTTGGGCACAGTGAAGTTATTAAGAAAACTATACGAAAAAAAAAGTATGTAACTATACCAACAAGTGAAAAGGCACATAAATCTACTGCACACATAATAGAACAGGATATTACATGTTCATGAAGATCAGAAACATAAGTTTTGTGTACATACAGAGCAGAATCATATTCATATGTGTACTGAATGTTGTTGGAGGCTACTGACCCATACAGTACCCAGGAACGATTTGAATTTCAAAGATGGACACGCAGTTATTTTCCCCACCATCAAGTCTACCCACCAGCACCATCTGGAAACAACCAATGAGAAAACAATGAATCTGATACACAACCAACAATCAATCAACCAACCACTGCAACCACGTCACATTGTTCTAGGATGTATTGATAAGCACTAAAACAATACTATGCATTGCACGTCGGCAAAACAGAAACAGGACTGAGCGTCATGCAGAATGAATCTAACAATGGCCTTATTGTGGTTAATTATAGCTTTAAAGTACATCACCCCACCACCAACCAATCACAACCAACACTCCTGTCCTCATGACACAATCAAGAAACATCTCAGGCAAAGCCATTCAATGAACTTCCTGTTCAACAGAATTTTGGAAATTTTAAGCCCAGGCACGCAGTACCTTTATTCTATGGATATAGAATACATTTTTAAAAGTATATCTTTGTCATTTAGTAGACACGTTTAATCCAAAGCGATTTACAAGTGCATAGGTACTTCAACAAGTTAAAAACATCACATCCATAAATAGCAAAACAGGCATTTCTAACATATATTAGAATAAAACAACGGAAACGAATAAGGAAAGGCACACCTCTCTTTCCAACTGGTCTTCCTGAATAGTTTATTATGGGTGCCACTGAGTGACTGTCGTTAAAATATACACAAAGGTTTCAATGCATAAAACTCACAAGTTTACTAATGGAGATAGTAAACTGATTACCACTATCACACATTGCAATGAATCAGCACAGTAGAATAGTCAGTGTTAAATAGCTCTTGCAGAGTAGATACAGTCCCTGTACTCTGAGGGAGTTGAAGGAACACTGGACATTGTTCTGTGAAAACACTAGTCGAACAATGTAAATATGTAAAAGACAAATCCAGAAATTGCATAAAAATGAAAGAATCCAAGCATATTCCTTTCATAACACACTTGTCTTGTTCGTAAACCTAATTTGGATGTTTAATTTAATCCATCTGGACAGTTTCCCCTACGTCTTTTTATGGAACACTTCGTCTTCTAGCATCATGTGACATTAATAAATGGAAAGCATTTTGAAATCCTACATTCTATTCTTAGGCTGCGTCCCCAGTGTGTCTCAGTGAGGGAGTGTGAATGTGTGGGTGTGTGTTTGTGTGTGTGTGTGTGGGTGTGTGTCTGTGTGTGTGTGCGTCGTGGCATCAGTGTGAATATTGCACAGTAAGCTTGTTTTGGAAGAAGCCCTCCAGAGCTCCAGGCCTGTTCTGCAGTTGGTTAACATGTGTGGAGGCTGATGGTCTGAATCTCATCATGTGTTCATGAAGGAGTCTTTCTTCTCCACTGCTGTTTCTACTCAGCATCCTGCAGGCCTGGGACTGTTCAGCACAGGTTATCATAGAGGGCGGTGTCATAGAGGTGAGGGGTGGGGTGTATGTGCATGCGTGTGACTGTGTGTGTTTGTGCGTGTGTGCGTGTGTTTGTGAGTGTGTATGTGTGTTTGTGTGTGCGAGTATGTGTGTGTGTGTGTATGCATGCATATATGTGTGTATATATGACTGAGTGTGTGTATGTGTGTGTGTGTATGTGCCTGTATGTATGAGTGTGTATGTATGAGTGTATGAGTGTGTGTGTATATGTGTGTATGTATATGTGTGTGTATGTATGAGTGTGTGTATGTGTGTGTATGTAGGAGTGTATGAGTGTGTATGTGTGTGTATGTAGGAGTGTATGAGTGTGTGTGTGTGTGTGTGTATGTGAGTATGTATGTGTGTTTGTGTGTGCGAGTATGTGTGTGTGTGTGTATGCATGCATATATGTGTGTATATATGACTGAGTGTGTGTATGTGTGTGTATGTGTATGTGCCTGTATGTATGAGTGTGTATGTATGAGTGTATGAGTGTGTGTGTATATGTGTGTATGTATATGTGTGTGTATGTATGAGTGTGTGTATGTGTGTGTATGTAGGAGTGTATGAGTGTGTGTGTGTGTGTGTATGTATGTGTGTGTGTGTGTGTATGTGCCTGTATGTATGAGTGTGTGTATGTGTGTATGTATGAGTGTATGAGGGTGTGTGTATATGTGTGTGTATGTATGTGTATGTGTGTGTATGTATGAGTGTATGAGCGTGTGTGTGTGTATATGTGTGTATGTATGTGTGTGTGTGTGTGTGTGTTGTACCTTATAGGAAGCGGAGGTGTTCCACAGGTCGAGGCTGGCCACAAGCCATTGGTCTGAGGCCGTGTGAGTGCTCCACAGGGTGTGGTCGAAGGTGCCCCCCTCTGGCCGCAGGTGGAGATGCAGGGACCCAGCCCCAGAGATCTGGTACACCAGCCTGAGGCAGCTCCATTCCAGCATCTCCAGCTCTGGACTGACCATCACCGCCCTCTCTCTGCCCTCCGCCAGCGGCCCATCCACTGCCATAAAGCGCCCTGTGGAGGAGAGACCACACTGCTGTACCAGGAGAAACAGCGCTGTAGTATCAAGAGAAACCATCACTGCTGTATTAGGAGAAACCGGCACTGCTCAATCAGCAGAGACCAACACTCCTGTACCAGGAGAAACCACACAGTTGTATTCGGAGAAACCAGCACTGCTGTATCAGGAGAGACAAGTACTGCTGTACCAGGAGATACCAGTACAGCTGTATCAGAGCAGACCACATAGATGTACCAGGAGGAACTAGTACTGCTCAATCAGGAGAAACTAGCACTACTATATTAGGAGATACCAGTACTGTGGGACCAGGAGAGACCAGTACTGCTGTACCAGGAGAGACCAGTGCTGCTGTACCAGGACAGACCACACAACTGTATCAGGAGAGACCAGTACTGTGGCACCAGGAGAAACCAGTACTGCTGTATCAGTGAAATCAATGAAAATCAGGGCAGGCTAACCCTGTTCTTGGAACCCTGTTCTTTTTCATATTGTGAAACCGCAACTTAAGAATGCAGATCTAATCTGAGGATGTGATTACGTAAGTCTGAAATCTTTTCTTGAAGCTGCCAGACCTCGGTGAATTATGTAATTGTTTTGGATTCAAATATTTTTTTATGCATTGCCAAGCTTGTCTGATGTATTGGAACCTATGAAACACTCTCAAAAAGTGCAAACACCGCCTTCTGCTCAATTGCACCAGCCATCCAAGATCAATCGAGCAAATAAATTAGCTTCCTATGTGGAAACAGACTCACCGTCCTGGTTCAGGGCCCATTTTGAGAGGGAGGGGTCTGACACGTAGCCACAGGTGCTGTTCTCGAAGCTGCAGGATCCTGGCAGAGTCTGAGCACCCCCCAGAACAACTGGAGCAGAGGAAAAAAATGATGTATGTTGCTGATGCTTTTATCCAAAGCGACTTACAGTTGATTAGATTCAGCAAAGGGCAATACCCCTGGAGCAAGGGCCTGCATGGATCAGCTGCATAGATCTTATCATGCCTACACTGGGGCTTGAACCACCAACGTTCTGGGTCGCAGTTATGTACAGATCATACAGGCTGCCCCAGAATGTACAGAATGCCAGCCAACACAGGCCAATTACTGTAATACTCACCCAAAAACAGAGCAATTGCAACTGCAATACTCAGCCAATACAGATCAATTACATCTGCAATACACAGCGAATACACAGACCAATTACAACTGCAATACTCAACCAACACACAGACCAATTACAACTGCAATACTCAACCAACACACAGACCAATTACAACTGCAATACTCAACCAACACACAATCCAATTACAACTGCAAAACTCAGCCAATACACATAGAGTACAGCACTGCTACAACTGCTACTATTACAGGGGGACTGCAGTCAAACACAGACTCCTTGTTGGAAAGGTTGGAAAATTATGTTTACTGTCAACATCACAAGCTGTTAAATTCATTAGCTCTCATTCAGTCACTGTCAGCATCAACCCAGCAAGCCACTTTATTTACAACATAAAATACACAGAATCTGAACCACGCGTGGTGATCGGGCTTGTTGCACGATCTGGGGCTTCTTTCAAGCATAAAAGTAAAGACTTACGGTGCAGGCTGAGGAGCAGGATATGAAGCATCGCACAGCTGCACGGGAAATCCACAAGGCTCAAGGAACCAGGGTCATCTGATGGAGCAACACTCGTGTGCCTCACACAAAAACACAGCCTGAGACAGAGACTGTTCACAGCGCTCACACTACCCGGGAGACTGCACAGCACTCACACAACCCGAGAGACTGCACAGCACTCACACAACCCGAGAGACTGCACAGCACTCACACAACCCGAGAGACTGCACAGCACTCACACAACCCGAGAGACTATTCACAGCACTCACACAACCCGAGAGACTATTCACACCACTCACACAACCCGAGAGACTATTCACACCACTCACACAACCAGAGAGACTATTCACAGCATTCACAGGCTCTGTGAGAATGTCCACTGCACTGACACGGCCGGAGAACGTCTGCAGCCTTCCCGCACAGATGTTGTGCCGCTTCACTGAGGGGAGGAGAGAGGCGCAATACTAATTCACTGCAGATTCTCTGAATACCTTCAATGAAATGAGAGAGAGAGAGGAACAGAGAGAGGGACAGAGAGAGCGAGGGAGGGACAGAGAGAGAGAAAGAGAGAGAGGGGGACATAGAGAGAGAGAGCGAGAGGGACAGAGAGAGAAATTGGGAAGAAAAGATCCATGGAGAGAGAAAGAGAGAGAAGGAGAGAGAGAGAGAAATTGGGAAGAAAAGAGCAATGGAGAGAGGAAGGGAGAGGGAGAGTAGGGGAGTGAGGAAGAGAGAAATAAGCATGGTTGAAGACACCTTGTTGAACACTAATTCCTCCAACAGGAGACGAAAGTGATAGAACAGTTTACAGCACATACTGATACCACCACTAACGCTGAGATTAATGTTTTCAGTAGCTCTTAACACTGTCATTAACACTGAGGCGCTAACGCTATCTTGATCATGTTGTTGCTGTTGTTGGCCTGTTAAAAAGAGGGTTACGTTGTTTCTAAGTGCTTGCAGCTGCAGGATGGAAACGGGATATGAATTAAAAGGCGGTTCACTAAAAGTCTCCACATTCGTCATATCAGTATGCTAACTAGGGTTGCCACCCGGATTTTTGTTGTCTGTCCTGGAAAAAATTATTTAACGAAATGTCATTATTGAAAAAGAAAAGTAATTTTGAGTGTTGCATACATTAGTACTGCTTAATGAAATGTAGACAGCGTATCCAGTGTTCGTTCCTAAATGTAATGTAAAAAATGGTGGAGACGTTATTAACCTTCACAAATTACGCTCTTTATTTCTGTCTTGAAAGAGGCACCAAGCACAAGGTAGTAGCGCACCACATTCCTTCAGGCTCACGCACCCTCGAGAGCGACTGACCGGCTTACTCAGTTTGCCAGCTTCGTATGTGTCCAGGATTTTTACAGGACTGGAGGTGGCAACCCTACTCCAGAGTGCAGGGCTGTCCAAGGCAAATGTACACAAAACCAGAGTCGGAAAGTTCAGGGGTCAGGAAGTAAAAAGTGCTACCATGTGTTTCTTCCACTCATCAGCCAGCTGACTTCACTAACTATTGTAGTTCTGCCCCCTGGCTGAGGAATTGAGCCAATTAGCAAATCCAGGAGATTGAAACAAAAATACTGGGGAGGACTTTTACTTTTTCAATCCGGATGTCCCACCCCAGCTTTGTAAGATCATGGATGAGCTGATGTCTGATTGTAGTCAGGGTTGATTCCAAATCTTTGCTCTCTGAACAGAAGGGGAGGCACATGTACTCACAGATGTCTGGCTGGCTCATTAAAAGGGCAGATATTTATTTCAGTACAGTGAACACATACGTTTTTCAATATGGTCTGCATTGCAGACCCGTGTTGGTACTGTGTTCTCATCTCTTCCTCTCATTATGAAGTAAATTGTATAACAAGGCAACAGTTAAGTGTAGGAAACAAGCCGAATGATTAAATATGCGATTTCTCTTTGTTCGAGGGGGAAATCACATTCCTTGAATTCCTTGAACTGCAGTTCTGTCAGCCTTTTAGATCAGAACCAACACATGGCTCCCATATTTCTGCGAGAGGCCTCTGATGTGTGTGTGCGTGTGTGTGCGTGTGTGTGTGAATGCCCGTGTGTGTGCGTGTGTGCGACTGTAAATGCATGCACGTGTGTGTGCGTGTGTGTGCGTGTGCGTGCGTGTGTTTGGGTGTGTGAATGCCCGTGTGAGTGTGTGTGTGCGTGTGTGCGACTGTAAATACATGCATGTGTGTGCATGTGTGTGTGTGAGTACACCTCTGTATAGTTTTATAGTGTTTGCAGCTGAAACACCTGGATAATCATACAGACCCAACCCAACCCAATATTAGCACTAACTCAGTGTAGTCCCATATAATGAAAACCCTCTGCAATATTAGCACAGACTCAGTGTAATCCCATATGGGGAAAGGCAGGGGACAATTTCCAGCAAACAGTTGTGACAGAGATCAGGCAATTCGAAAACAAGAGCCCAGGCAAAGGTTTGGTACACAAGCAAACAGGTACAGCAGGGATAATCCAATACGTGGTCGATGTCATAAGCAAAGGGTCCAAAATCAAAAACCGAAAAGCCAAACAGAGTCCAAACAGAACGGGTCAAATCAACAAAAGGGTAAATCCAGAGACGGAGGTCTAATACAAAACAGGTCACAACGGAGATCAATCAGGAAATAATGCTGGAGAGTACGGTCGGGACACATAGCAATCTGGCAACGAACTAAACTAACAAAGGGGTTTAAATACAGGTAACTAACAAGCATCACAACGAGGAACAGGTGAGTGAAATGACAGGAGACACGAAGAAAGTACATATAAGAACTGGGGAGGCAGAGACAAGAGAGACAGACAAAACAAATGAATGAATGAAACTAACAGGAAACAGGCTACGGTAAGTACAGAGGGAACAAATACATGGAAACGCTAACGACTTATCCAGAAAACATACAGAAAACACAGAACCTGACACCACACATTTTAGCTCTGACCTGTGCCATTTACAAAAGGGATTTTAAAATCCCTTGCATACCGCATCATTTTTTAGAAGAGCTCTGGACACACTGTATTAAAAATACTGTTTAATAAGAGCCATTTACAAGGACTGTGCCAGGAAACCTGAGCCCTATGAATACATATGTCATTGGGCCCCTTAAAAATATACAGATGACATTGATAATACTGCGGCCTATTAATCTACACATTTTGGACCAATCCAAGCCGGGGATACCCTAACATTACCGTTCTTAACTGCATTTGTGGAGAGAGGGGAGGTTATTCAGTTATGAGGTGTGTCTGTGCAAAGACTGGGTTAACACTGTAATCCTTCTGTGGAAAATAAAACGGAATAAGGTAGTGTGTTAGAGTGCTTGTGGACAGCTGGAGGGCTGGGTATTAGACAACAGTAATGCCTCGCCTCTGGCTCGAGAGATGCTGTAACGAGTCGTATGTAATCCTCTCTGATGCCGCCGTGAGGTGGGGAGGGCCCGGGGGAAGCGCCGGGGGTGGGGGAGGGAGGAGCCGAGTGAGAGCGCAGACTGACCGCAGCTCGGCGTGAGTGTGACGGACAGGGAAGATGGTGGCTGTAAAAGGAGACCGGATTAACGGGGCTATGAAACGTCGCTAATCAAAAACAGGTAAGGTGCGTTTCTTGTTTCAGGTTGCTAGCGATGGTTTAACCGATTGTCAGCACATATTAGCAAGGTACATACAGAACGCAACGAACAAAGTGGCACCAGTGCATCAATGAGATGTCAAATCATTTGAAAATACAGTAGCCTACACCTGTGTACCAAGCGTCACTAGACAGACGGCACAGGGCCCGGCTGGTTGGTAGCTTATAGTCACATTTAGAACTGTGACAGCTGACTACAAATATTGCCCCGTTATAAATGAAAAACATAAAGGAGACAGCCATTCGGTAGCCTACATAAAACCCTACGGATTTAGCCTGCTAAATCGCACTTTTTTGCGGTGTTTTGAAGACGGTCACAGTGTCCAGGTTATCAGGCTATTTAACTTAATAATTCGCATCTCCTGAAACTGACGGTAGCGGAAAAACCGACTACCGCGTCAGCTCAGACCACAACAGTTCACGATTCTTTCGGTGGGATTTAAATCATGCGAATCTAGCCTAAGATGACACACGAATGACAGTAATTTCCGTAAACTTGTTGGCTGCTGGCGTGCGTAATCGAGGAAAGAAAATACCGTGAGATGTTGGTTTTACTTGAATTGATTGGGACGTCTTCTCTCCAGATGTATACATCTGTCCTGTCTGCAACAAGTCACTTAATTGTTGTCTACGATGAAGGATGCAATGTCCAGCGAAACACTGCAGCTTGCGCGCAGCTAAATGGCCTTTACACAGTAACCAGTTTACCAGCTCCGCCTTGCCAATCCGAACCTTCCTACGAATGAGCCGTTATAAAGAAAGGTGCAGCCTAGTGATATGGGGTTGTACCAGAGAGTAATAACAAAACAGCGATTCTTATGTAGAGAACGGGGCTATGGAAGGAAATGTACGGTGCAGGTGTACAATGGCGACTGGACACAGACCTACAGAATACAGTGTGTGCGTTTTTAGACTTCCGATTCGACTTCGCACTCTGCGGTATGTGAGCCTCAGCCTGACAGGTTCCACCGCCATAGAATCCCAGGATATGCGCGTTTCATATCATGCTGAATTTCTTGCATTTTATTTGCCATTTGTTTGCATAATAAGCAGGTTTTATATTGGGACACAGTTTAAAATAATATTGTCCCATCATGGGACATTGACTGCATATTTTAAAGCTGTTGCCTATGCACTATATACCACATACTTTGTACTCAATCAGTGCCAACAGTGGTGGTTTTAGTGATCTACACTGAAAAAAGATTAGCGTTCATGTTCAGCATTTTTCAGTTAAGATCAGGCTAAAGATTCAATGCTGCATTAATCATTGAAATGTATGAATATACAGATGGCTTTATACTGCAACTCAACACATACCCACAGGCTGATTATAGAGTAACTAAAACCACAATTTTCTGGTTCCTATTGAATTTAGCTCTTGGCAGCATGTCACGAAGGGGATCTATGGTCACGGGCTGTATTGTTATTTTAACGTATAGGTTCAAAAGAGAGGCTAAACTGTGGACCACAAGGCTGTGTGGTATATCAGTCAGATCCCTGAAGAGCAGATTTTCACAGCTCATATTTTGTGGAGATTGTGTGGCTCAGTTGAGTCAGAGAATGCCAGTATGCACCAGCACGTCCATCTGCAAGAAACCCAGTTTCAAAGAACATAGGGGAGGGTGTACAAGCTGGTCCAAAGACCCTGGAGATTCATGATAGTCATGTACCTTATCCTCTCTTCTGATTTACCCTTCACCTCCCCCATATCCTTCTTTTATACCTTAATACAGGGGTGTCCAGTCTTATCCAGAAAGGGCCGGTGTGTGTGCAGGTTGTTGTTTTAGCACAGGACTAAGACAGCTGATTCTACTCATCAAGGTCTTAATTAAAGACCATGATTAGTTCATTAGTATAATCAGGTGTGTTACTGCTGGGTTAAAACAAAAACCTGCACCCACACCGGCCCTTTTAGGATAAGATTGGACACCACTGCCTTAATATAATAAATCTGCACTTACTATGACTATCTTATATTTACGACTGTGCTACAAACAATGATTTTTGCTATTTATTCAATTTTATTGTTATTTATTTCAATTTATTCAATAGCTCTGGATTAAAAGCGTCTGCTAAATGACTAAATTGTCAATGAACAATGATAGAATTTACCCCGTTTGATGTATTTTTAAAACTGGCAGGATTTGATTTCCCTGTGATGCATGGAAATGTTGATGAGAGAGCCATGCTAACCTTTTTGCTTTGTCTTCTGCAGAACACCTGAACCATGAGCTCCGTCCAGAAGGCGGAGTCAGGGGAAGGGCCTGGCAGGGCTCCTCCCACTCATCGTCCCAGGCAGGCCAATGGGAGAGCAGGGGCGGGGGAAGGGGTGCGGTCTGGGTGGCGACCGTGCCAGCAGCAAAGCCAGGCCGCCGAGGCCGCAGATGAGATACAAAACCATCGGCACGGCAACCAGCAGCATTACCGTAGGAACGAGTCATCGTCGGGCAGGGGCGGGCGAACGCGAGCGCCTCGAGGGCCGGTGCAGGAGGGCGGAGCTCCGCAGCAGCCCCGCCCAGGCGTGACCCGCTACCGACGGGCTCAGCAGCCCAGGCACAAACACGGAGAGCAGGGAGACGCCCAGCCCCATCCTACCGGGGGAGGAAAGAGTGGCCCCACCCTGGGGAAAGAGGACTGGGCAGGACTGGGGGCTGGTACTGAGGCTGGGGCTGAGGCGGGGGTCAGGCTGGGGGGGGACACAGGGGCGCACAGTTTAAACGCCCCACAGTTCGACAGAGAGCCTGGGCGACACACACCCAGCTTCCACGCCCCGCACCCAATGCCTGCTCCAGTTCCTCCCCCACATTCCCCCGACCACAACCATGCTGCCTTGAACCCCAAACTTACAAAAAGCAGACGCACCCACCACCAGCAGCCAAGACAACAGAGGACAGAACCAGCCACAGATCCCAATGCAGCAGAACCCAACGTGGAACCAACCACTGCGCCACATGTGAAACCAAACATTGAACCATGTGCAGAATCAAGCAAAGAACCCAGTACAGAATCTTATTCCTGCACAGAGAGAAACACAGAACCACACAAAGAAAGTCACACAGAGCCTGACACAGGCTCCTGCACAGAGTCCTACAGAGATCCACACCTAGAGTCCCACACAGATGCACACGGGCAGCTGGGCCAGGGGTATGAGGAGATTGAGGGGGAGTGGGAGGGGGAGTGGGTGCGACAGACGGCCCTACAGCTCCGCAGGGCAGGGCTCCGCCTCTTTGAGCAGGGCGGGCTGTGGCAGCGGCGTACCGTGGGGTCCCGTCTGCACCACTATGACGGGCGCTCCGATGGGGAGTCAGATAGCCCTGAAAAGGAGCCAGAGGTCCTTCTTTCTCCAGGGCAGAAGGACGGGGAGAAAGTAGAGGCTGCTTACGTGAGGAGACGAAGGTCATGGAGCTTGGACAGGGCTCTGGGTGAAGTGGGAGACTGGCCAGAGTCAGAACAGGACTCTCAGAGGGAGCAAGGGCAAGATGAGGCCCAGGAAGAAGTCTTCCAGAGGCAATTACAACCAGGCCAGCCCCAGGATGGGCAGGCCTCACAGGGGGAGATAGGACCAGGCAAGCCCGAGGATGGACAGGCCTTCCAGAGGCAGTTACAACCAGGCCAGCCCCAGGAAGAAGAAGCCTTCCAGAGGCCGTTACAACCAGGCCAGCCCCAGGAAGAAAAGGCTTCACAGGGGGAGATAGGACCAGGCCAGCACCAGGATGGACAGAGCTCCCAGGGGAAGATAGGACCAGGCCAGCCCCAGGATGAACAGGCCTCACAGGGGGACATAGGACCAGGCCAGCCACAGGAAGAACAGAGCTCCCAGGGGGAGATAGGACCAGGCCAGCCCCAGGAAGAACAGAGTTCCCAGGGGGAGATAGGACCAGGCCAGCCCCAGAAAGAACAGAGTTCCCAGGGGGAGATAGGACCAGGCCAGCCCCAGGAAGAACAGAGTTCCCTGGGGGAGATAGGACCAGGCCAGCCACAGGAAGAACAGAACTCCCCAAGGGAGCCCCAGGATGAGTATGGAGCAGGCGAGCAGAATTGGGGAAGGAGAGACTCCCTCTCTCTGGCTATCAAGGACATTAAGGAGGCCATCCAAGAGGTGAAAACCCGGACCATCCGCTCTCCCTACACCCCCGAGGAGCCCATGCAGCCCGTGTGGGTGATGAGGCAGGACCTCAGCCCCACGACGGAGAGTGACCTGCAGCCGTCTCTGGGCAGCGTCAGTGTGAGTATCACCAAGTACCAGACCAACCGCTTCTCTAATTACCTCTGTAAATGTCTCCTTTAAAGCTATAAAAAGGTCCTTTGGGCTTCAGGCGAAGATGGTACAAGATGCTGCAGTGTATAGCACTTCTTACAGCGAGAAGGCCCTGGGTTAGAATCTTGGCCTGGGCCTCTCTATGTGGAGTTTGCATGTTCTCCATATGGCTGCTTGGGTTTCCTCCGGGTACTCTGGTTTCCCCCCGCAGTCAAAAGACATACAGGTTAGGCTGCGTTGGGGGGCATTCACAGGGCATTGCTATTAAAGAGCATGTGTGCTCAGTCAACCTACCCTGTATGAATTGATAAGAATTAAATAAAAATAGAAGAAGTTTAACTCCCCTATCTTCCTCTCTCTTCCTCAGTCCCTGGACTCGGACTCCACCTCTCCTCTGGGGCCGGAGTCTACCAACAGACAGCAGCTCCAGGAGACTAACTACAGCGTTGAATCTCCACCCAGCCAAGAGGTGATATACAGGCTCTTTATCTTAGTACTGTTATCCCCTTTACAGTTAGTATTACCTCACACTGCTGTCACCTCAGGGCAAACTGGATGAACCCTAATGATTGTGATTCATGACACAAAATTAACTCATTTTTAAGTCAGTGTTGTTAGGTGAAGGAGGGAAATTCTCTGTCAGATGTTTGGACAGAATAATACCTTCGATGCCTTGGATATAAACAAAGCTCAATGCACGTATGTACTGACATATGTGAAGGGGTGACATTAGCTCCAGGTAAGAGTGGTGGCAGTCGGCAGTCGGAAGGTTACTGGTTCGACCCCTTCCTGGGTGTGTTGAAGTGTCCCTGAGCAAGACACCTGACCCCCTGTTGCCCCCCATGAGACAATTGCTAGCCTATCATCATGAGTGTGAGTGTGTGTGTGAATGAGAGGTATGAATTGTAAAGTGTTTTGGATAAATGCAGTCCATTTACCATCCGTATCTTTAAGTGTGTGGGTTGACTTTGAGTGTAGGGTCTTTGTTCATCTCAGCTGCCCTGTTTGTATTGCAGCCTAGGAAGACCTTGGCCTCATTCCCAACCTATGTGGATGGTAAGTATCTCATCACCAAAACTGTAGCTAATGAAAATAGTAAAATCAATTCAGGGATGAGAATAGTCAATGTTGTCACTCACTGAGGTCCAAATTTATAGAAGAACTTTCTGCTTTGGGGAGGGTATGCCCCTACCAGTAATCAACTGGCTAATCTGATTAATTGATTTGCTATTTGTTCTATTGTTGGATGGATTAGCAAATTAATTTAGTTTGTTGATTCATAATTGTATTGATTGAATAAATTAAATCAGATTCCTTAATAGTTTGTCTGTATACATTTCAATATTCTTCTTTTCTCCAATTTCTTGATAGGTTTGATTGACTAATAGAATAGTTGTACTGATTGATTGATTTTCCTTTCAGTTCCAGGACCATGTGACCCAGAGGATCTGATCGATGGGATCATATTTGCAGCAAATTACCTGGGGTCCACCCAGCTACTGTCCGAGAAAACGCCGTCAAAGAGTGTGCGCATGACACAGGCTCAGGAGGCTGTGAGCAGAGTACGGGTGAGTTTCCTCTCTCTAACACTGATCTGGGTACAGTGCACTGTGTGGATGGTCTGTTCACAGTCTCTCTCTAACACTGATCTGGGTACAGTGCACTGTGTGGATGGTCTGTTCACAGTCTCTCTCTCTAACACTGATCTGGGTACAGTGCACTGTGTGGATGGTCTGTTCACAGTCTCTCTCTCTAACACTGATCTGGGTACAGTGCACTGTGTGGATGGTCTGTTCATAGTCTCTCTCTAACACTGATCTGGGTACAGTGCACTGTGTGGATGGTCTGTTCACAGTCTCTCTCTCTAACACTGATCTGGGTACAGTGCACTGTGTGGATGGTCTGTTCACAGTCTCTCTCTAACACTGATCTGGGTACAGTGCACTGTGTGGATGGTCTGTTCACAGTCTCTCTCTCTAACACTGATCTGGGTACAGTGCACTGTGTGGATGGTCTGTTCACAGTCTCTCTCTCTAACACTGATCTGGGTACAGTGCACTGTGTGGATGGTCTGTTCATAGTCTCTCTCTAACACTGATCTGGGTACAGTGCACTGTGTGGATGGTCTGTTCACAGTCTCTCTCTCTAACACTGATCTGGGTACAGTGCACTGTGTGGATGGTCTGTTCATAGTCTCTCTCTAACACTGATCTAGGTACAGTGCACTGTGTGGATGGTCTGTTCATAGTCTCTCTCTCTAACACTGATCTGGGTACAGTGCACTGTGTGGATGGTCTGTTCATAGTCTCTCTCTAACACTGATCTGGGTACAGTGCACTGTGTGGATGGTCTGTTCATAGTCTCTCTCTAACACTGATCTGGGTATAGTGCACTGTGTGGATGGTCTGTTCATAGTCTCTCTCTCTAACACTGATCTGGGTACAGTGCACTGTGTGGATGGTCTGTTCACAGTCTCTCTCTAACACTGATCTGGGTACAGTGCACTGTGTGGATGGTCTGTTCACAGTCTCTCTCTCTAACACTGATCTGGGTACAGTGCACTGTGTGGATGGTCTGTTCACAGTCTCTCTCTCTAACACTGATCTGGGTACAGTGCACTGTGTGGATGGTCTGTTCACAGTCTCTCTCTCTAACACTGATCTGGGTACAGTGCACTGTGTGGATGGTCTGTTCATAGTCTCTCTCTAACACTGATCTGGGTACAGTGCACTGTGTGGATGGTCTGTTCACAGTCTCTCTCTCTAACACTGATCTGGGTACAGTGCACTGTGTGGATGGTCTGTTCATAGTCTCTCTCTAACACTGATCTGGGTACAGTGCACTGTGTGGATGGTCTGTTCATAGTCTCTCTCTCTAACACTGATCTGGGTACAGTGCACTGTGTGGATGGTCTGTTCACAGTCTCTCTCTCTAACACTGATCTGGGTACAGTGCACTGTGTGGAAAGTCTGTTCACAGTCACTCTCTAACACTGATCTGGGTATAGTGCACTGTGTGGATGGTCTGTTCATAGTCTCTCTCTCTCTAACACTGATCTGGGTACAGTGCACTGTGTGGAAGGTCTGTTCACAGTCTCTCTCTAACACTGATCTGGGTACATTGCACAGTTTAGGAGGTGTGTGGTGTGAGATGTGTAGGTATCTTGTTAGGAGTAGTTTTTTAATGATGGCTGTGGTAATGTGATGTGATGCTGTTTCTCTAACCAGACAGATGGACCTCAGCATCGCTGTCCTGAGGGGCTTTAGGGGGGTGGGGGGGGGGGGGTGCGGTTTTGGTATGGCTAGCCCCCTCCCTTGCTCTGATCTGACCACTGCTCTCTCATTGTTTCCAACAGATGGCAAAAAGCAGGAAGAAGGTATAGTAGCACCCTGTATGTCTGTCTGTCTGTCTCACTCTCTCTCGCTCCTCTCCTCTCTTTGTTTTTCACTGTTTCTGAATCTGTATACGTACTGCTGCATTTACATTTACATTTTAGTTGGTTAGCAGCTTATACTCAACAGCCTGTCTGTGGTTGCTGTGTGTATCAGTTATATTTCTGTGTTTTATGTGCGTGTGTGTGTGTCTGTCATTAGTGAGTACAGGGAAATTTCTGCGTGTGAGTGTGTTTGTGTGTGTGTGTGGTATTAGCCGGCAGCCAGCAGTTTAGGTAAGTGTTGTATGGGCAGATTGTGTGTGCGTGTGAACATGTGTGTGCATGTGGACGTGTGTGCATGTGTTTATGTGTTTTGTGCGTGTGTATGTGTCTTATTAATGTGTACAGGGAAGTTTGGGTGTGCATGGGTGTGTCTGTCATTAGCGTGTACAGGGCTATTTCTGTGTGTGTGTGTGTGTGTGTGTGTGTGTGTGTGTGTGTGTTAGTGTGCACATTACTGTGTGTGTGTGTGTGTGCACATTACTGTGTGCGCGTTTGTGTGTGTGTGTTAGTGTATGTGTCTGTGTGCGTGCATGTGTGCATGCCTATGTGTGGTATGAGACAGGCTTTGGTAGTGTGTTAGTGTCTGTGTGTGTGTGTTAGTGTCTGTGTGTACATGTGTGGCATTAGGCAAGCTTTGGGAGTGTGCTGTAGGTCTCTGCGATTTGTGTGAATTGTGTGAATTGTGATTTGTATGAATTGTGTGAATTGTGATTTGTGTGGATTGTGTGGATTGTGTGGATTGTGTGAATTGTGTGAATTGTGTGAATTGTGTGGATTGTGTGGATTGTGTGAATTGTGTGAATTGTGTGGATTGTGTGGATTGTGATTGTGTGAATTGTGTGGATTGTGTGAATTGCTCCCTCAGAGCCCACAGTCCCCTGAGGCTCAGCCCCCGGTTAGCGCTGAGGTAGACCTGTTCATCTCCACCCAGCGAATCAAAGTGCTCAACGCCGACACACAGGTACAGCACACCTGTATCTCTGTGCATCTCTCTCTCTCGCCCTCTCTGTGTGCGTGTCTCCCTCTCTCTCTTTCTCTCTCTTCCCTCTTCTATTCCTCCTATCTCTCATGCCCTCCACCTCTTCCTGCCCTATTAATGGCACCTATTTCAATGACCTTCTCCATGTCATTATCAGGTGTGTATTTAAGCTTGTGTAAATGACCACTTCAGCGCCCCTGGGAATATACCCTGCTTATCACATCTGACAAAGGAGGATAATTTCTAGAGACATTTTTCCAGAGTCACTGACAGATGGCTTCTGACATGTATAAAAATAGACTTCATGGAATTTATATTAAAAAAACAGTGGGATGACAAATATTCTGAATAATGTTCTGAATACTGGAGAGACAAAGGTAGAGAAGCTTAGTGTAGGAAACATAAAAGTATTCTCAATATTGGAGACTTTATTTAGCCAGCTTCATTCTTATCTACATGCTAACCACACTCACCACAACCCAACCATAACCATAACCAAAACACTCTCTGACCACAACCCAACAATGCCCTAAACACTCTCTGACCACAACCCAACCAACAATAACCTAATCACACTAACCACAACCCAACCATACCCTAAACCCTCTGACCACAACCCAACCAACAATAACCTAATCACACTAACCACAACCCAACCATACCCTAAACCCTCTGACCACGACCCAACCAACAATAACCTAATCACACTAACCACAACCCAACCATACCCTAAACCCTCTGACCACAACCCAACCGACAATAACCTAATCACACTAACCACAACCCAACCATACCCTAAACCCTCTCTGACCACAACCCAACCATACCCTAAACCCTCTGACCATAATCTAACCAACAATAACCTAATCACACTAACCACAACCCAACTATACCCTAAACCCTCTCTGGCCACAACTCAACTATATCCTAAACCCTGTCTGACCACAACCCAACCATACCCTAAACACTCTGACCATAACCCAACCATACCCTAAACCCTCTCCCACAACCCAACCATACCCTAAACCCTCTCTGGCCACAACTCAACCATACCCTAAACCCTGTCTGACCACAGCCCAACCATACCCTAAACCCTCTCCCACAACCCAACTATAACCAAAACACTCTCTGTCTATCCCCTAACAACATTCTGACCACAACCCAACCATACCCTAATCACACTGACCACAACCCAACCGTACCTCTTCTCGCGGTCAGGAGACGATGATGGACCACCCTCTGAGGACCATCTCCTACATCGCCGACATCGGGGACATCGTGGTCCTCATGGCTCGCCGCAAGAGGCCCCGCCCCCGATCTCAGGAGCTGCCGGAGGCCGGTGACTCCGCCCACGAAGGGAGGAGCCAATACAGTGACCTCACCCACGATGAGAGGGGGCAGTGCAGTGACTCCGCCCAGGAAGGGAGGAGCCAGTACAGTAACCCCACCCAGGAAGGGAGAGGCCAGTACAATGACCCCACCCACGAAGGGAGGGACCAGTACCTTGACTCTGCCTATGAAGGGAGGGGCCAAGGTAGTGACTCCGCCTACGAAGGGAGGGGCCATGGCAGTGACTCCGGCCCAGAGGGGAGGGGCCAGGGCAGTGACTCCGCCCCAGAGGGGAGGGGCCAGGGCAGTGACTCCGCCCCAGAGGGGAGACGCCAGTACAGGATGATCTGCCATGTCTTTGAGTCTGAGGATGTGAGTCTTTCTTTTTGCCTTTTGTTTCTCTCTTTCGGCTCCAATTATTATTCACCCCAGAATGAGTGACGCATAACTGATCGACCTGTGGATCCACCTCTCCCCATCTGCCATGCATCTGCCACATCTGTAACCGACGTGGCTTTGAACTGTTTGAAGGAGCAAGGACATTCCATTTGCCTAATTCACGTTTTTCCTCTGTCTTCACTTGCTTTTCTTAGCTCTTTTATAGCCTTATGAGTGGAGCTAAAAAAAGAAACCTCTCTTCTCTCTCTGCATCTAGGGAATCCTTTATAATGCTATAATTATATCATTACATACAACTGTATGTGGTTCATCTCTATAAATCATTTTACTGGCAAAGAAAGTCAGAGGGACATTTTTTTAAATCTGAAAACGTACGTCCGCCTGTGTTAACCCATGCCAGCCTGTGTTTGCCAGTGTTAGCCTGGGCTAGCCTGTGCTAGCTTGTGTCAGCGGTTCTCTGTGCTTGCTCCAGGCCCAGCTCATCGCACAGTCGATTGGCCAGGCCTTCAGCGTGGCCTATCAGGAGTTCCTGCGGGCCAATGGCATCAATCCTGAGGACCTGAGCCAGAGGGAGTACAGTGACCTGCTCAGCACTCAGGACATGTACAATGATGACCTCATACACTTCTCCAAGTCCGAGAACTGCAAAAACGTACGTCACCGACTGCACTCCCGGTTTCAGCCGAGCTGGTGAAATGCTGAGCATGAAATTATGTCGTATGTATTAAAGTGTGTGTGTGTTTGTGTGTGAGATGTGTCGTATATACATTTTATGTATAGATTGTGTGTGTGTGAGAGATATGTTGTATGTTTAATGTGTATGTGTGTGTGAGAGAGATATGTTCTGTGTATAGTGTGTGTATAATGTGTGTATAGTGTGTGTGTGTGTTTGAGAGATATGTTGTATGTATAATGTGTGTATAATGTGTGTGTGTGAGAGAGATATGTTGTGTGTATAATGTGTTTGTGTGTGTGTGTGAGTGAGAGAGATATGTCATGTTTAATGTGTGTATAATGTGTGTGTGTGTGAGAGATATGTTGTGTGTATAATGTGTGTGTGAGAGATATGTTGTGTGTATAATGTGTTTGTGTGTGTGTGTGTGAGAGAGATATGTTGTGTGTATAATGTGTGTGTGTGTGTGTGTGTGTGAGAGAGCGATATGTTGTAGATATAATGTGTGAGTGTGTGAGATATGTTGTGTGTATAATGTGTTTGTGTGTGTGTGTGTGTGTGTGTGAGATATGTCGTGTGTATAATGTGTGTGTGTGTGTGAGATATGTCGTGTGTATAATGTGTGTGTGTGTGTGAGAGAGCGATATGTTGTATATATAATGTGTGAGTGTGTGAGATATGTTGTGTGTATAATGTGTTTGTGTGTGTGTGTGTGTGTGAGATATGTCGTGTGTATAATGTGTGTGTGTGAGATATGTCGTGTGTATAATGTGTGTGTGTGTGTGTGTGTCCTGCCGCAGGTGGTCATAGAGAAGCAGAAGGGGGAGATTCTGGGCGTGGTGGTGGTGGAGTCAGGCTGGGGCTCCATCCTCCCCACAGTCATCATCGCAAACATGATGCACGGGGGGCCGGCGGAGCGCTCTGGGGGCCTCAGCGTCGGGGACCAGGTCATGTCCATCAACAACACCAGCCTGGTGGGCCTGCCCCTCACCACCTGCCAGAGCATCATCAAAGTAGGCCTGCTGTTCCTGCCATCCCACACACTTTTATTTTGAATACTTATGGTCTTTTCACAGATGCAGATTAAACTTAGTCCTGAACTAAATTCAGTTTTCTATGGAGAATCTTCATTCAAATTTTAATTTAGTCTAGGGACCAGGCCTGAAGGCCCACATGCATCACGTCCTGCTTTTCGTATCTAAAATGCACACAAAGCAAGTCCCTAACCCCTCCCCCAGAGCCCAATTCCTGCTCCCACTCCCCCTCCTGTGGTCAGCTATGGAACACAAATAAAGATTTCCAGGATGATGTGAATATATGCGTGTGGGCCTTTAATCTGTATCTGAGAAACTGGGCCTTTTTTATTTTTTTGCCTTTATTGGTTTGCGATTATTGGTGTCTTGGGAAGGACCCTTCAATGAAACACTGGGAGTTTCCAGTGCACAAACCCTGGACACTGCACTAAGCAGATCTGTGATGGACTGGAGAACTTTGCACATGCACAAGTATCTGAGACTACCCTGCTCTCATGTGGTGTCAGGTTTATGGTCTACATGCGTTTCCCACCAGGAAGGTCCACATGAACACCTTATTATGTCGGATGATCAAGTCGGGGTAATCTTGATTATATATGTCGTGGGAATTGGCCGAGTTGTGATGTATTTGCCGTTATGGAGTCCTGCTTGAACTGTGAGAAATGTCATACAATAAAGCCTTAAGTGAAGCACAGCCACAAATTTACAACACACAGACATTCTTTGATAATTATAATACTGCAGCATTCAACTCACGGTGCTATTGGCATTCTCAACCCCCTGAAACAGTTGAAGATTACTAGCTCGTCAGTTGCTAGCCTGTAAGGTAAACAGCCTGTCAGATGCTGATGTGCAGCCATACACAAGCCACACTATAAAACATGTGATCAGGAACAAGTCGGATGGCTAAGTCGTGATATACTTCTGCCTTGTGGAAAACTAACAACCCAACATAACTTGAAAGCAGGGTAAGATCAGTGGTTCTCAACCCTATTTCCTGGAGATCTACTGTTCTGCAGGTTTTCATTTTAACCCTAATTTGGCACACCTGATTCTAATGAACTTATAGGACAGCTGATCTCAATGAACGGGATTGGGCAGCCCTGCTTTAGCTGTTGAATGAGGTGTGCTTTGTTAGGGTCGGAGTGAAAACCTGCAGGATGATAGATCTCCAGGAACAGGTTGGCCAGCCCTGCCCTAGCTGTTGAATGAGGTGTGCTTTATTAGGGTTGGAGTGAAAACCTGCAGGATGATAGATCTCCAGGAACAGGGTTGGCCAGCCCTGCTCTAGCTGTTGAACGAGATGTGCTTTGTTAGGGTTGGAGTGAAAACCTACAGGACAGTAAATATCCAGAATCTAGGCTGGGAACCACTGTTTTATATGGATTTTGGGGTGAAAGTTGAGCCACGCTTTTGTGAGAGTAAAATGTTCAACATCATGCCTCACCCTGCTGCTCTTCCTCACTCTGCTCTTCTTCCTCTTCCGCCCCCTGCTCCTCTTCCTCACCCCAGGGGCTGAAGTCGCAGCCGCGGCTCAAACTCAACATTGTCAGGTGCCCCCCAGTTACCATGGTGCTGATCCGGAGACCAGACCTCAGATACCAGCTTGGCTTCAGTGTGCAGAACGGCATTGTGGGTATACCAGTACCGATGCTTTGTGCCCTTCTTTAGATTAGAGAAATTGTGTTCAGAGCAGATTTAGCCAATTCCTCATCCAATCTATTTCTCTCTTCACAGTTCCCTGGCCCATACAGTATTTTCCTTATTTACATTTTACATTAACTTTATTAAATATGTACTTCTTTGAAAGTGTTGATCTGCTAACTTATGACTGAACTGGCACTCTGCAGTCAGCACCTACTTGAATGAGAACTTGTGAAAATTGTTTCTCTTCTCTCTCTGCATCTAGGGAATCCTTTATAATGCTATAATTATATCATTACATACAACTGTATGTGGTTCATCTCTATAAATCATTTTACTGGCAAAGAAAGTCAGAGGGACATTTTTTTAAATCTGAAAACGTACGTCCGCCTGTGTTAACCCATGCCAGCCTGTGTTTGCCAGTGTTAGCCTGGGCTAGCCTGTGCTAGCTTGTGTCAGCGGTTCTCTGTGCTTGCTCCAGGCCCAGCTCATCGCATGAAAACAGATCAATCTGGCAATTCGGGGGTAGATGTCCATTAATTAAATAATCTTTTTATAATGAATATTTACTTTTCATTTTAAAAATGATTTTAATGATTAGCAATTACTTTTAAAATGGGGGAAAACATTTAAGTAAAGGTAATAGAATTTGGGGTAAAAAAATAACTTGGATGTAAATCTGGGTAAATCTCCAATGCCCACATCAGAGATATTACCTTATTGTTTGGAATTTGATTATTTCAGTGTATTTCTCAGGAAAGATTTTATGATACTGTTATGAATGAGCATATGTTTAATTACATTAGAACTGTGAGATTCTTTAGACCAGGGCTGCCCAACGCTGTTCATGGAGATGTTCACTCTAACCCTAATTTGGCACATCCAGTTCTACTAATGATCTCCAGGAACAGAGTTGGGCAGGCCTGCTCTAGCTGTTGAATGAGGTGTGCTTTGTCAGGGTTGGAATGAAAAAACCTAGGGAATGGTAGATCTCCAGGAACAGGGTTGGGCAGCCCTGCTCTGTTGAATGAGGTGTGCATGGTTTGAATGAGGTGTGCAACCCTTATTTATACATAAGGAGTTTAAGGGTGTGGGAGTAAGTTTGGGGGTGTGTGTGTTTAGGGTGTGGGAGTAAGTTTGGGAGTGTGTGTGTTTTGGGTGTGGGAGTAAGTTTGGGGGTGTGTGTGTTTAGGGTGTGGGAGTAAGTTTGGGGGTGTGTGTGTTTAGGGTGTGGGAGTAAGTTTAGGGGTGTGTGTGTTTAGGGTGTGGGAGTAAGTTTGGGGGTGTGTGTGTTTTGGGTGTGGGAGTAAGTTTGGGGATGTGTGTGTTTAGGGTGTGGGAGTAAGTTTGGGGGTGTGTGTGTTTAGGGTGTGGGAGTAAATTTGGGGGTGTGTGTGTTTAGGGTGTGGGAGTAAGTTTGGGACTGTGTGCTTCTTTCACCTCCTGCAGATCTGCAGCCTCATGAGGGGGGGCATCGCGGAGAGGGGGGGGGTCCGGGTCGGCCATCGCATCATCGAGATCAGCGGGCAGAGCGTGGTGGCCACGCCCCATGAGAGGATTGTCAACATCCTTTCCAGCGCAGTGGGAGAGGTGAGACTCCAAATACCCCAGTACCCCTCTCCCAAATACCCCAATACCCCTATCCTAAATACCCCTCTCCCAAATACCCCAATACCCATCCTCTAAATACCCCAATACCCCTCCCCTAAATACCCCTCTCCCAAATACCCCAATACCCCAAATACCCCAATACCCCTCCCCTAAATACCCCTCTCCCAAATATCCGGGCACCCTAATGCCCCACTCCCGACACCCCAGAACATTAATACCCCACCCCCCTACACCCTGAAACCCTAATGAGAATGTGTTTTTGTGTGTGTGTTGCTGTGTATTTGTGGGTAATGTAGTTTCTCTGTCTTTCACCTACAGATACACATGAAGACGATGCCAGCCGCCATGTACCGCTTACTGACGGGCCAGGAGCAGCCGGTCTACATCTAACCACGCAGTTACTGAGCGTGCTCAGAGCCTGGCTGTGTGCTGCACTAGTGTGGTGACCTATGGTTTCTAAGTAACCATGGTAATGGATTGGTTTCTCTAGCATGGCAACCACATGGTGTTACCTATTATTTATTTGTTCAGTTTCAAACCTTGTTTAATGTCCATTCCTGGAAGACCTGAAGCTACGGTTTTCAAGATTCATCTTATTTATTTTTTATTTATTTGAATTACTGTTGTGGTTACATAGTTATTTATTTTGAGGCTTTCACTTAATTACTTGAATCAGAGAGGGGCCATGTCTGTTCTCTGAATTCTATGAAATCTCTTTCACATCGGCTAGTACTTTTGGAAAGAGATCCCAATTGAATGCGTCACAATGACATAAGTATTGAAATGGTTAAAAGTCAGTCATTACATAATCGGGTACACTTGAGTCTTCATACTTCAGGTTTGTAGTTAGGAGAAATCTTCAGTGTCAATTTCTGCAAATTACTGTTTACAAAGGTGAGCACTGCGATCATAAATGTGCAACTACTGCAGCTGCCAGCGCATGTGTGAGTCAATGCCCTCCTCAATATTGCAGCAATGTTTACATGCAAAAATGATAGAATATAGTATACAACTACGAGATAAAGAGAAATGTGAGAACTACTAAATGTTTAATGCTAAATGATTGGCACCTGTAAATGGTGGCTCTGATGCATGAATTAAATGCATTTTTATGAAAAGCTCAGAGAGGAGTCTAATTTCTGATCTGAGCTGTGCTGGCAAAAAACACCGTTTATTTTGGTAAACTCCAATGTTTACAATTCACTCATTATGAATGTACATTTATTTGGCTTATGTTTGTCAAATCAGCCTGATGGTAGTGTGTAGTTATTGACAGTGTAGTATGGCGGTTTGGGGACTGGCTTGATACATAGAGGTTGCAGGTTGCTGCTGATGTTCCCTTGAGCGTGGTGCTAAAGCAGAGCTGCTTCAGCATATCCGTACAGTAAACGGAGACCATGTAAAAGCGTAAGTAACTCTGGGTATGGGTGTCTGCTAAATGCCTAAAATGCTGGGTTAAGCTTTGCTTTGTTGTTGTGTGATATTACTTGGCTACTTTCCTGTACCAGAGCTAGTTTGTACAATTATTTGATATGAATCTTTATTTGTATAGAGCATCTTTATCATTTAGGACAATAAAGGGGAAACACAGTAGACTGGCTGAGTAGCATTAACTCACATACCCAACACAGCAGACTGGCTGAGTAGCATTAACTCACATATGGGTGTTAGCCTGATCACCGCTGAAACGTACATCATTGTACACTCTGAGTGAGGAGTGGAGGAGGGCGTGGCTCCTGAGTGTGGTCAAAGGTCACCGTTATTACCATGACGGGAATCTGAGCCCGTCATGCAGATTAGAGTTATATGAACAGGATTCTTCCCCTGGGATATGAGCCCCCCCCCCCCCCCCCCACTAGTCTCCATGGAAACAAAACAGACTTTAAGAAGTATGGGTGAGGTCTGTTCAAGTCGGGCTGCAGTGTGAAATGGATGCCGACACATCACACAAACACATGTCCTGCAGCTCTGAAAGTGCTTAACACTGGAGCAGTCGGAGAGAGGTGGGCAACCTTACACACCTCCTTCCATCTGGCACTGATGACCTGAGCACCCTGAATCGGCTTTAAGTAAACCAATCTGTGCTAATTTGAATTTGGGTTATTTTCATAAAAAGTCAGGCCAGTAAATGTTAGTCACGAATTGGGCAATGATCAGCATTGCTTTATGACTGCTTAGATAATCTGCTTAGATAAAATACCACATTTTGTGTCAAATATATTACTTGATATTACTGAAATGAGTCTCAAAGCTCCAGATAATATGCAACTTGCTCCATACTTGCTCATATGACCCCAAAACATATTTTGAGTTTTATAAACTAATCGAAAGAGGACAATGTAAGCTTTGTAAGATAACAATACCAAACTTGCCTCTACACCAGATATCAAAAGAGTTGTCTAAACCTGTCCCTGAATGAGCGCAGTCTAACCCTGTCCCTGAACAAGCGCAGTCTAACCCTGTCACTGAACAAGCGCAGTCTAACCCTGTCACTGAACAAGCGCAGTCTAAACCTGTCCCTGAATGAGCGCAGTCTAACCCTGTCCCTGAACAAGCGCAGTCTAAACCTGTCCCTGAACGAGCGCAGTCTAAACCTGTCCCTGAACAAGCGCAGTCTAAACCTGTCCCTGAAGGAAGAAACTGAAGCACACTACTCTTACTACATTCATTAATTCATTCATTCATTCTTTCATTATCCTAACCCGCTTATCCTGAACAGGGTCGCAGGGGGGCTGGAGCCTATCCCAGCATACATTGGGCAAAAGGCAGGAATACACCCTGGACAGGTCGCCAGTCCATCGCAGGGCACACACACCATTCACTCACACACTCATACCCACGGGCAATTTAGACTCTCCAATCAGCCTAACCTGCATGTCTTTGGGCTGTGGGAGGAAACCCACGCAGACACAAGGAGAACATGCAAACTCCACACAGAGAGGCCCCGGCCGACAGGGATTCAAACCCAGGACCTCCTTGCTGTGAGGCGGCAGTGCTACCCACTGCACCATCCGTGCCACCTCTCTCACTACATTTCAATGAAAATCAGCCTGAAATTTAGTATCGAGTCATATGCTAGTATGCAGTTTCAAACACAGCCATAGTCACGTACATTCAATACAAAGGTCGTCAGACCAACAAGATATGTCACTTCACAGGAAGCAGCAAATCCACTCCTCTCCCATGCAGAAAAGAGAGTTTAGTCACAGGTCGTTTGGCCAGAAAACAACTTCTTTGTTGAATTTCCCAGTAATTCAACAAAAAAACGATTTGAAAGTCGAGATACCTCATTCTTATGTTGTGCTTCAAAACTCCACAATCTGTAGCATTGATTACAGATTCTTATACAAGCCAGAAAACAGATTCTGTTCATTTTAACAATCAAGCATGCATCGCACATGACATGTTTTGGCAAAACTATCCATTAGTCCCTCAAGGTGATAGAAAGACAGACTGTAGACCAAGCATGTTCAACTGACAAAGGCACTTCAGAACTGGCAGATTAAAGTTTTATTTATAAAGTTTATATATAAACAGAGTCTAAAATTTAAAAAAATCAGTATAATATAAGTGACATTTATATGCACAGAGGCCACAAATTACCCAAGTTCAGGGATAGGAAAGCTTGGATGGCATACAATACTCATAACCACCCAGCAAACACAAAATGTCCTGACAAAGGTACTACAATGTTTTGTCTGTTATAACATTGCCAATACATGGCTGCAGCATTGTGAGAAAGTTTTGTGTTAGCCAGGTACGCTAGCAGTTTAAGCAACAAAGACGTGAACAGCAGTGAGGTCTCATTCACCTCTAGAGGAGTTGGGGAATAAAACCTAACCCACAGACAGACAGACAAACGCTTTTGTGGATTGGCTTTATGGACGGGGCACTTGGGTGTGGTTGTTAGGGGCGGGGCACTTGGGAGTGGTTGTTAGGGTCGGGGCACTTGGTGTGGTTGTTAGGGGCGGGGTGGAGCCCCTATGAGAGGGCGGGGCTCTATCTACAGCTCAGTGTCCTTGTATTTCCCCCCTTGAGAGTAATAGCCCTTGGTCCGATTGGCCAGCTGCCGGCGGTACTCTTCCTCTTCCTCTTCGTACGGTGGCCTGGGGGGAGGGGTCTGAGGCTCCGGGACCGAGCTGGAACTGAACACAGGACAGGCCTCAGCCACACTAACACAGCACTGACCACAGCCACACTAACACAGCACTGAGCACAGCCACACCAACACAGCACTGACCACAGCCACACTAACACAGCACTGAGCACAGCCACACCAACACAGCACTGACCTCAGCCACACAAACACACAGCACTGACCACAGCCACACAAACACAGCACTGACCTCAGCCACACAAACACACAGGACAGGCCTCAGCCACACAAACACAGCACTGACCACAGCCACACTAACACACAGCACTGACCACAGCCACACTAACACACAGCACTGACCTCAGCCACACAAACACACAGCACTGACCTCAGCCACACAAACACAGCACTGACCACAGCCACACAAACACAGCACTGACCTCAGCCACACAAACACAGCACTGACCACAGCCACACAAACACACAGGACAGACCTCAGCCACACAAACACACAGCACTGACCTCAGCCACACAAACACAGCACTGACCTCAGCCACACAAACACAGCACTGACCTCAGCCACACAAACACACAGGACAGACCTCAGCCACACAAACACACAGCACAGCACAAAGTGTGCACAGCAGAAAGATGGGGCTGTAGTTTGGGAGAGTGAGTATGGAGTGTGCACAGCAGAAAGATGGGGCTGTAGTTTGTGAGCGTGAGTATGGAGTATGCATAGCAGAAAGATGGGGCTGTAGTTTGGGAGAGTGAGTATGGAGTATGCATAGCAGAAAGATGGGGCTGTAGTTTGGGGCAGCGAGTTCATACCCCATGGTCAGTGGTCAATTGTGGTCTTAACACATAGCCTTTGGAAGATTATAGTCCTGCCCTATTGGCTGCTGTCATTTGTAGTCTTAACCTTAACCTATTGGTTGTGGTCGATTGTGATTTTACCCTATTGGTTGTGGTCGGTTGTGGTCTTACCCTATTGGTTGTGGTCGATTGTGGTCTGGTTTTGGTGGTTTAACTGGAATGGCATAGATGTCTGGATGCTTCTGGGCTATTTCCACCTGCCAAAAGAAGAATCAATCTGTACTTGTAGAGTATGGTCTCCATTACACATCTACAGACATGGGCATGACCCACACACACACACACACACACACACACACACACACACACACACACACACACACTGACCGAGGCACTCTGGACCTCCTGTCACTGTGACACTCACACAGTCACAGTTACACTGACCCTGGCATTTTGGGCTTCCTGTAGCTCCAGGATTCTCTGAGCTCTGGCCTGGTGCTCCATCTGCTGAAAGGCCTTCACCTTCCCCATGAAGGACTTCTCGGCAGGGTCATCCTGGCTCTTCGTGGGGGATTCGGGGCCCGGCTGGGCGTCATGGGGCCCCCTGGAGCCCCGGTTAGGTTTGAGAGCCACGGGTGGGGGCAGGGGCTTGGGGTCCTGCCGGTCCTGGTCACTGCTGCCGGGAGTGCTGGAGTGAGAGTCCCCCTTCCTGCTGTCCTGCGTCCTGGGCTGGACAACAACACAGGCAGAGCTGAGCAGCTGCCCAGTGCAGGACTCCTGTGACATCACATGCACTCCTATGACATCACACTCCCTGTGTCCTGTGACATTACACACGCTCCCAGACATCACACGCCCTGCACAGCTGCCCAGTGCGGGACTCCTATGACATCACACAATGACATCACATGCCCTGTGCCTGGTGCTGGAATAAGGGGGGGGTGGTCACCTTGGGGGGTTCAGGAACGAAGGAAGGAGGGGGACTGGGGTCCCTCAGAACCTCTCTGCTCCCTGATCTCTTCATGGGACTGCGGGGCTCTGGGACAGGCCTGTGAAACTGAGGGGAGAGAGAGAGACCGACTGACAGACTGACTGACTGACTGACTTTCTGACTGACTGACAGACAGACAGACAGACTGACTGACTGACAGACTGACAGACTGACTGACAGACGGACAGACGGACTGACTGACTGACGGACTGACTGACGGACTGACAGAGACTGACTGATTGATTGACAGACTGCGTGACTGACAGACTGCGTGACTGAGTGAGTGACTGAGTGACTGACAGACTGAGCAACTGAGTGACTGACGGACTGACAGACTGAGTGACAGACAGACTGACGGACTGATTGATTTACAGACTGAGTGACAGACAGACTGACGGACTGATTGATTTACAGACTGAGTGACAGACAGACTGACGGACTGATTGATTTACAGACTGAGTGACAGACAGACTGACGGACTGATTGATTTACAGACTGAGTGACAGACAGACTGACGGACTGATTGATTTACAGACTGAGTGACAGACAGACTGACGGACTGATTGATTTACAGACTGAGTGACAGACAGACTGATGGACTGATTGATTTACAGACTGAGTGACAGACAGACTGACAGACGCGGTGGCTCACCTCCTCGGGCAGGACGGGTTCGGAGGATCGGCTGATGGAGGACACCTGCGGCACGCCCTGCGGCTCGTCCATCAGCTCGTCCAGCTCGTTGTCCGTGTAGGCCCCGCCCTCGTCTGCGGTGTCGTCGTAGTCGCTGATCAGACGGCTGTCCATGCTCAGGTAGTCCGCACTCATGGACGACAGGTAGGACATGCGGTCCTCCTGCAGGTCCAGGTCCTCTGAGCCGTCCATCTGAGACACAACACAGTAACGCTGGAGCAGCTGTGGCGTTTGGGGAGAGTGCGTTTATTGAGAGTATGAGGTGGAGGGGAGGAGATGGAGTACCTTGCTCTCAGACACCCAGACGGCCCGGTTCTGCTGCTCCCGGATGGAGTCTTTGACGCTGCCGTACCAGGCGTCGTTCGCAGAGTTCAGGTCAATCGTGTCTGTGGGGGAATACAGGCGGCCAACTTAGAAAGCCCACTTACCCACACACGCACTGCAGGCTACAGGGGGGCTATGGGGAGGATTTGGAGGTGGAGGTGGAGGTGGAGTATGGGCACAGGGCAGGTGCAGGTGTAGTACAGGTGGAGTACAGGTGGAGTATGGGGATTGTACAGGTGTAGTACAGGTGGAGTATGGGCACAGGGCAGGTGCAGGTGTAGTACAGGTGGAGTACAGGTGGAGTATGGGCACAGGGCAGGTGCAGATGTAGTACAGGTGGAGTATGGGCACAGGGCAGGTGCAGGTATAGTACAGGTGGAGTACAGGTGGAGTATGGGCACAGGGCAGGTGCAGGTGTAGTACAGGTGGAGTATGGGCACAGGGCAGGTGCAGATGTAGTACAGGTGTAGTACAGGTGGTGTATGGGCACAGGGCAGGTGCAGGTGTAGTACAGGTGGAGTATGGGGATTGTACAGGTGGAGTATGGGCACAGGGCAGGTGCAGTACAGGTGGAGTATGGGCACAGGGCAGGTGCAGTACAGGTGGAGTATGGGCACAGGGCAGGTGCAGGTGTAGTACAGGTGGAGTATGGGCACAGGGCAGGTGCAGATGTAGTACAGGTGGAGTACAGGTGGAGTACAGGTGGAGTACAGGTGGAGTATGGGCACAGGGCAGGTGCAGATGTAGTACAGGTGGAGTATGGGCACAGGGCAGGTGCAGGTGTAGTACAGGTGGAGTACAGGTGGAGTATGGGCACAGGTGGATGGGGCTGCTGACCGGTGAAGAAGTGGGCGCAGGTCTTCCTCAGTTTGACAGCGTGCTCGTAGAGCTTGCGTGAGCTGCGGTTGGATGAGGGCATGAGGCGGGATCTCATGGCCTTCACGCCCTGCTTGCTGTCGGGGTTGAAGAAGATGACGATGGGGTACCACTGCGTGTAGTTCAGCGTGTCCACTGCCTTAGGAGCCACGTCCAGCAGGGCGTGCAGGTCCTGGGGGACAGGAAACAGGAAACAGAAAGCCGTCAGTGTCTCTCTGCCCCTCTGCTACAGACACAAACATCACTTCTGCCATTCAGAATGCATGCAAGCCTGTACAGTAAGTGCACGAAATACATTTTATTTGTTTGCCTTTTTATAATTTGGAATGTCTAATTGCAACTTCAGCAATACACACATGCAAAACCCACTGCCAATTCAGGACAGTGTGGATATCCACAGTTCTCTTCTGAATAAATGTGCAGGAGTGTGAGTCAAAGTGTAGGAGTGTGTGTGCGAGTGTGTGTGCGTGTGTGCGTGTGTGTGTGAGAGTGTACGTGTGTGTGTGTGTGTGTGTGTGTCTCACACAGGGTATGTAGGCTGTAAAGTGGGGCGAGGGGGTGGGACTCTGTACCTGCTCGATGATCTGGCGAATGGTGTTGAGCCTCACCACCCCAGAGGACTGGTCTGAGCCTGCATCTCTCGGCTCCGTCCCTGAGAGAGAGAGAGGGGTCATTATTATCATATTATGATTATTATTTATTATTACATACATCTTATTGTGGGGGTTTATTTTTATGGTTTTTCATTAACATATGCTTTTGCAAAATAATTTTACTTGTCATGCAAATAATGCTCATTTGAATTTGAATTTTAGAGAAAGCGGGAGGGAGAAACAGAGCGAGAGAGAAAAAGAAAAAATGAGAGAGAGAGTGAGAGAGAAACAGAGGGAAGGAGACAGTGAGAGAGACAGAGAGTGAGACAGGGAGAGAGAGAAAGAGCAAATGAGAGAGAGAGGGAGACAGAGAGAGAAGCTAACAGACAAGGTGTAATCTCTCAGTGATGGGGATTAAACTCACGGGCGATGACAAAGAGATCAGGAAGTTCAGCCGCCAGCTTCTCATTGGCTGCGTCTGCTATCGGTCCGTACAGGACCACCGGTCTCTTAAACCCAGCTGAAACACACACGCAACACACATACACACACAGATTAACAAGAAACTCATTCATTTACCCCCTTCTCCAATATATGTGTGTGTGTGTGTGAGAGAGACTGTGTACAGGTGTGTGTGTGGGTGTATGTGTGTGAGTGAGTGAGTGAGTGTGTATGTGTGTGTGTGAGAGAGAGTGTGTACGTGTGGGTGGGTGGGTGGGTGGGTGAGTGAGTGAGTGAGTGAGTGAGTGAGTGAGTGAGTGAGTGAGTGAGTGAGTGAGTGAGTGAGTGAGTGAGTGAGTGAGTGTGTGTGTGTGTGTGAGAGAGAGTGTGTATGTGTGGGTGTGTGTGTGTGTGTGTGAGTGTGTGTGTGTGTGTGTGTGAGAGAGAGTGTGTACAGGTGTGTGTGTGGGTGTATGTGTGTGAGTGAGTGAGTGAGTGTGTATGTGTGTGTGTGAGAGAGAGTGTGTATGTGTGTGTGAGTGTGTGAGTGAGTGAGTGAGTGAGTGAGTGAGTGAGTGAGTGAGTGTGAGTGTGAGTGTGAGTGTGAGTGTGTGTGTGTGTGTGTGTGTGTGTGTGTGTGTGTGTGTGTGTGTGTGTGTGTGACTCACCCTCTCTCAGCACCACTCTCTCGTATGCAGGGAAGCGGGTGGTGACGGGCGTGGCGGTCAGGTCCTCTCTGCTCTTGCGCAGGTCTTTCTTCTTGCCTTTCCCCTGCCTCTGACCCCTGAGCCGCCAGAAATCTCCTCTATCGCCGCCTGCTGCGCGCTGGGCGTTCTGCACGTTGGCCATCTGATCCGCCCTGCATCGCACACAGACAGACAGACAGACATTCAGACAGACCGACAGACAGACAAACAGTTTTACATCGTAAACCCTTATAATCATCACCCTTTCAAAGCATCAAATGCCTTCAATCCTATTAGGAGAAGGATCAACACATTAACTGTTAAACACAGAGTGATCACCCATATAGCATGGACTCATTTCATTTAATTCATTTCCAGATTTGTGGTTCACTTATGTGTTTACTTATTATTATTGTCCAATCACAGCACACAGCCTGTCCAATCACAGCTCAGCCCATCTATGGCGGAAAAGAGGACCAGAGAATCCATGCTCATATTTACAGGCTCAGAATGGAAGTCGCACTGAATGGTGCTGGGGATGGAGCATGAGTTATGGGGTCAGGGGTCAGGGGTCAGGGGTCAGACCTGCTCTTGTTGGGGATAATGCCCTTGTCCAGGAGCTGGTTGTCCTGGCCCGTGCGCACAGCCAGCCAGCTGCCCAGCTTCCCGCCGTACAGTGTGTCCACCACCTTGAAGATCTGGCCCCGGCCAAACGCCAGGCTCTGCGGCGTCTCCTTCTCGTACTCAAAGTGTGTCCTGATGAAGAACGAGTCCCCGCGGCCCGACGCCAGGATGTCCTCATACACTGAAACCCAAAGTAGAGACAGGGCCCCTCTTCACTCATTACTGCAAACCAAGGAGCAGGGCCACAACAAATTCAGTACAAAATCAATGCCAATTCTTGCAACATTGTTGTAAAGTGTTACTAAAGTTATCATCAACAGCAGTAGTAATAGAGAGTGGGAACACACCATCAGCTTTGCTCTGTGCCAGGATGGTCACCTCCTCGCCTTTCGGGATCTCCAGCAGGAAGAGCACAGCATCCTCCCTCACCATTCCTCGGAAGTCTGTGTTATTCACCTGCAGGGACACGCACAGCCAGCAGGGGGCAGCCATGTAAACTACGTCTCCCTTACAGTGAGTGCTGTGTGTCAAAGCCTTGGGTATGTGCAAACAGAACTGTGGTCTGCACACTCCTGTTGACCCACGAACACGGTCAGGATTGACTGGGCATCCCAAACTAGGGTGTGAATTGGATATATACAGCTCCGTGTTGGTTAGCAATTATTGATATTGGCAGACAATATAATCAGTTCCCGCGTGCTCTACTCTGTTCACATGGTGGATGATAGGTTTCCTAAGGGAAGTTAGTTGTGAATTTGTGCTGGAGGGGGCGTATATGGGAGAGCTCTCCGTACCTTCATGATCTGGTCGCCGGAGCGGAGGCCCTCCTGCTCGGCAGGGCTGCCCTCCTGCAGTCCTGCGATGAAGATGCCCACGTCGTTTCCCCCCGCCAGCCGAAGCCCCACACTCTCGCCCTTCACAAACCTCACCATCGTTGTGTTCGGCCTGCGGCAGAGCAACCAGGAAGAGGCTTGACGCTCGCTCGCTCGCTCACTCACTCACTCACTCACTCACTCACTCACTCACTCGTAAATAGCTGGCATTTATATTGATGCTTCTCGTTCACCCATTCACACGTCACACGTCACACGTCACACGTCACACGTCACACGTCACACACCGACGTGTGATGGTGAGCAGCAATTGGGGGTTACATGTCTTGCTCAGGGACACTTCAGCACACTCAGGGTGGGAATCGAACCGGCGACCCTCCGACTGCCAGACGACTGCTCTTACCTCCTGAGCTAATGTTGCCACAGCCGTGTTCAGGACACTCACCCATACATCTCCAGGTCCTCTTCACTGGGGCGAAGCTGGATCTTTGGAATGGGTGGGCGACGCTCCTTGATCTCAACTATGAGAAACGCGTAATAGCAGTCAGAGTGAAATGGGTGGAGTCAGCACTGCAGATTACATTCTGGCCTCCAACCGCAGTATCCACAAGTGCATTATATGTTATATTTAGCAGACACTTTGATCAAGAGTCATTTACACAGCAATGACTACCTTAAGTGCATTAATATGTATCTCTTCAGAAGGAAAGTTACACATTTTATTCTATGAATTCCGGAGAATGGCCAGAGCTGGGGCTTTAAAGCACATTTGGATATGAGACCTTATAACAACAGTCACCTGTAACATGGATGACATAAGGCAGCCCTTATAAGCATCCACGTCATCTGCCCATCTCCATCTATCCATCCATTGTCACCCGCTTATCCGGAGTCCGGTCGCGGGGGCAGTAGGCTAAGCTGGGTATTCCAGGTGTCCCTCTCCCCAGCAACGCATTCCAGCTCCTCCTGGGGGATCCCGAGGCGTTCCCATGCCAGGAGAGATATATAATCTCTCCAGCCAGTTCTGGGTCTACCTCGGGGTCTCCGCCCAGTTGAACGAGGCCGGAAAACCTCCAAAGGGAGGAGCCTGGGAGGCATGCTGATCAGATCTCTAAGGCTGAGCCCGGCCACCCTACGGAGGAAGCTCATTTTGGCCGCTTGCATACGCGATCTCATTCTTTCGGTCACTACCCAAAGCTTGTGACCATAGGTGAGGGTTGGGATGTAGATCGACCTCTTCACCACGACGGTTTGGTGCAACGCCCGCATTACTGCTGACGCTGCACCGATCCGCCTGTCGATCTCACGCTCCCTTCTACCCTCACTCGTGAACAAGACCCAGAGATACTTGAACTCCTTCACTTGGGGCAAAGACTCGTTCCCAACCCGGAGGGAGCAATCCACCGGTTTCCGGAAGAGAACCATGGCCTCGGACTTGGAGGTGCTGACTCTCATCCCAGCCGCTTCACACTCGGCTGCAAACCGCTCCAGTGCGTGCTGAAGGTCACGGTCTGATGAAGCCAGCAGAACCACGTCATCCGCAAAAAGCAGAGACGCAATTCTGAGGTCACCAAACCGGACACTCTCCTCACCTCGGCTGCGCCTTGAGATCCTGTCCATGAATACCACAAACAGGACCGGTGACAAGGGGCAACCTTGGCGGAGTCCAACACCCACAGGAAACGTGCTTGACTTTGTGCCGAGAATGCAGACACAGCTCTCACTTTGGTTATACAGGGACCGTATGGCCCGGGCCAGCCAAGCCCAAAAGGCCTCCCTTCTTCAGTTTGATGGCCTCCCTCACCGCTGGTGCATATATAGCATTATAGCATATTTGGATGACTCATACCAACATAATTACAAGGAAACTTCCCTAATAACCATCTTATGACTGCAAAAGTGTTGGTAACACTGCCACTGATACCGTATGGTCAGCAGCTATGTTAGCCCAATAAAAGCAGGCAAACGTGAATGGTGAAGACCACTCAATTTGCGAGAAACTTTCATGGGAACAGATGGGTGGATGATGCAGCTACTATGGGGACTGCTTTACGGCATTTGCAACACAGGTGACTGTTATACGGTCTTGACCTACGCATGCGTGAGATGGAGAGAATCCAAAAGCACCTTCCTCTGATACTAAGAGGAATGAACTAGAACTCTATGGTATTGAGCGGTTCTGTTGCATTGTGGATACCTGGAGACTTCATTGTTTGTGACTCCTCCCTCTTCTCCACGGCAGGTAGGTGGTCATCAGGGATTTTGAATGGTGTTGGCATGGCACCCATCTTAGCCAGTCTACTAGGGGGGTCTTCCCTAAAATACCAAAAACTACAGTTTACCCAACACAACATCAAAAAACACTTTCCAACACATCACCTAGACTCCTAGACATCTAGACAAAACTGACTTTTCTTTTTTTTTGTTCAACCTTTATTTAACCAGGTAAAAGCGATTGAGAAAAGATTCTCATTTACAACACTGACCTGGCCAAGAAGGCATGCATCAATCAACACAAACATTGCTTAAAAAGCTAAGTGCATAACCAGAATACATTTACAGTGATTCAAACAAAAAATTAAATGACAGGAAAATTGTGTAGAATTAGGTAATGAACAAAGCAGTCAACAGTTGAAATGAAATGGGGATTAGCATGTGCAGTTATCAGTAAATAAGTCTTTTAAAGGAGGACAAGGGTGTGTTGAGATTGAGGAATTTGAGAAAGGATCATTACATTACATTATTGGCATTTTGGCAGACGCTCTTATCCAGAGCGACGTACAGTTGATTAGACTAGGCAGGAGCAATGCAGGTTTAAGGGCCTTGCTCAAGGGCCCAACAGCGGCGTGGATCTTATTGTGGCTACACCGGGATTAGAACCATTGACCTTGCGTGTCCCAGTCATTTACCTTAACCACTACGCTACAGGCCGCCCCTACATCATAATTTCTAAAAAGAAACTTCAGAGCAATTCCATAGCAGACAAGCAAAAGCTTAGCATTAGGTCACCGCCTTTACCTGGGCTTTTCCCGTAGCCTCTCAGTGGAGGAATGGGAGGACAGGTCGGAATGGTGGGATTGGCGGTCTTCCTGGGGCGAGTAGGAGCGATACGACTCGATCTCAGAGATATCTAGTGTAGAAACAGTGAGAGGGTTTAAAACCGCATGGGAACATAAGCACTCTGCGCCCCTGGAGAGCTGCAGGGGACAGTGGTGGGAGCTGGCTTTGCTGCAGATTACAGCCGTGACAATCATCCACAACAGAGGGATTATGAGTGGGGTGAGATTATACTGCAGAACACACAGATTTCACTCTAGAGCTTGTGGCACAGGCGGTGGCATTGCAGAGTACAGTGGGTTGGGTCTCTGAGGTTAGCAGTAAAGTGGGTGGAGTCTCAGAGGTAAAGTGGGTGGAGTCTCAGAGGTTAGCAGTAAAGTGGGTGGAGTCTCAGAGTTAGCAGTATAGTGGGCGGAGTCTCAGTGTTTAGCAGTAAAGTGTGCGGAGTCTCTGTGGTTAGCAGTAAAGTGGGTGGAGTCTCAGAGGTGAAGTGGGTGGAGTCTCAGAGGTTAGCAGTAAAGTAGGTGGAGTCTCAGAGGTTAGCAGTAAAGTGGATAGAGTCTCAGTGGTTAGCAGCAAAGTGGGCGGAGTCTCAGTGGTTAGCAGTAAAGTGGGTGTAGTCTCAGTGGTTGGCAGTAAATTGGGTGGAGTCTCAGTGGTTGGCAGTAAGGTGGGCGGAGTCTTTAAGGTGAGCAGTAAAGAGTGGATCTTGAAATGAACAGTGACGTTGGGTGACTAAGTGAGCCCTCTCACACGTTCCCAGGCAAAACGAGATCCCTGTACACACCGTCAGGCTCCGAGTCGCTGTCCACCATGGGCGGGATTCGGATCAGGACCTGCCGGTGGTCCCTCTGCACCACCAGCTGCAGCCGGCCGCGGGACTTCTCGATCAGCTTCCCCGCGTCCACCAGTGACATATTCTCTGTCACTGTCCCGTTAATCTGCAGGATGGAACCGTTTTAGGGAGGGAACACTTGCGCCTGAGACAGAGAACACTAGTGTCTGAGCCCGAGAACACGAGTGTCTGAGACCAAGAACACTTAGTGTCTGAGCCCGAGAACACGAGTGTCTGAGCCCGAGACATGCAGTGTGTGTCATACCTTCAGAATGATATCTCCTTCTTCCAGGTTCCCGTCCTTATTAGCCAGTCCAGTGCTGGTCATTTCTTTAATGAAGATCTGACTGCCCAGACGGAGACCGTACTCTGCAACCACACAGCTAACATTAAAACTGTGCTGTTCAACCACACAGCTAACATTAACACCACACTCTGCAACCATACAGTTAGCATTACAATGATATGATCTATAAACAAATATTAGGATGATACTCTTTAACCTGACAACAAACATTGTAATGACACTCAATGACCACACAACAAACATGACAACAATGTTATGTAACCACAAAACAGATTAAAATGATTCTATGATGACAAAACACATTTTAATCGGAAACAACTAATGCTACATCTGTACTCCACTACAATACAAATAACATAAAATGGAATGGAATATTTGTATTGGTGAAGCTACACGCTTTATGCTCAAACATTACACAGACGTTACATAACACAGACATTACAGTCGCACTGGGATGGGCAATCACATAAAAATGACGACGACACGCTCCACGCACGACACTCATGGGAAGGCTAATCATCTGCCACTGAATCTAGAAACCTGTTTTGACCGTGGGGTCGTCAGCTCCGTGAGATCCTGCGTGCCACTGCCTGATCCTGTTCCTACGGCCAACAGGGGCCAGGGCCGAGCACCTCCCTCTGATTGGCTGATCGTGGCGCGGGCCCGCACCGATAGGCCGAGGCGCTCCGAGCCCGGGGACGAGGCGCTCACCTTCGTTGGGACGGTTCTTCTGCAGGACGACGTTGACCGGTTTCTCCAGGGGCTCCAGGTTGCGCTCTGGTACGCGGCTGCGGTTGGGTGGGGGTGGGGGGGAGGGGGAGCGGTCCTGCAGGCGATCCCTGCTGGCGGCCCGGGGGCGGGGCTCCGGAGGGCGGGGCTCGTACCTCCTGCGGGGGGAAGGGCTCCGGTCTCGGGGGTAGCTCCGGGCTGGGCTGGGGTCCCTGGGATAGCCTCGGGGAGAGGGGCTTCGGTCTCGGGGGTGGTTCCGGGCTGGGCTGGGGTCCCTGGGATAGCCCTGGGGGGAAGGGCTCCGGTCTCGGGGGTAGTTCCGGGCCGGGCTGGGGTCCCTGGGATAGCCCCGGGGAGAAGGGCTGCGGTCCCGGGGGTGGTTCCGGGGTTCGGGGGTGAGGTCCCGGCCCCTGCTGCGGTCTCTGCGGTAGCCCCGTGGCTCGGGGCTGGGCTCTCTGTCCAGAGCGCGCCCCCTGCTGCCATCCCGCCGGAAGTCCCTGTCCGGGCTCCGGCCCCGCTCCCTGCTCCGGCCCCTGCCGCCCTCCCCAGCGTGGAGGCGGTCGCGGTCGCGGTCGTAGTCCCGCCCTCGGTACTCGGGGTCCAGGTAGCCTCCCCGGTTGCGCTCAGGGCTGCGGTCGCGGGGGTACCCGCCCTGCCAGCTGCTGTCGGTCTGGCCGCTCCGCGCGCTATAAATGCTCTGCCGGTCGTAGTCGTCATGGTAATCCGCGGCGCCAAACACACGGTCTTCAGGAGAGGGGGCGCGAATCGGAACCCTCTTGGGCCTCTTCACGACCTGTAGTGGCGGGGTGAAGGTTAGAGATGCTTTACCGAGTAGCACAAGGACAAACATCGGACCTAAACCTCCAAATAGCAAGCATATTACCCCCAAATAAGTAAATATATTACAAATTACTGATATACAGTACTGGGCAAAAGTTTTAGGCAGGTGTGAAAAAATGCTGTAAAATAAGAATGCTTTCAAAAATAGAAATGAACAGAAGAACAGAAGAACAGAAGAAAAAATCTAAATCAAATCAATATTTGGTGTGACCACTCTTTTGCCTTCAGAACAGCATCAATTCTTCTCGGTATACTTGCACAGTTTTTGAAGGAACTCAGCAGGTAGGTTGTTCCAAAAATCTTGGAGAACTAGCCACAGTTCTTCTGTGGATTTAGGCAGCCTCAAATGCGTCTGTCCCTTCATGTAATCCCAGACAGACTTGATGATGTTGAGATCAGGGCTCTGTGGGGGCCATACCATTACTTCCAGGACTCCTTGTTCTTCTTTACACTGAAGATAGTTCTTAATGACATTGGCTGTATGTTTGGGGTCGTTGTCCTGCTGCAGAATAAATTTGGGGCCAATCAGATGCCTACCTGATGGTATTGCATGATACATAATTATCTGCCTGTACTTCCCAGCATTGAGGAGACCATTAATTCTGACCAAATCCCCAACTCCATTTGCAGAAATGCAGCCCGAAACTCGCAAGGAACCTCCACCATGCTTCACTGTTGCCTGCAGACACTCATTCTTGTACCGCTCTCCAGCACTTTGGCAAACAAACTGCCTTCTGCTACAGCCAAATATTTCTAATTTTGACTCATTAGTCCAGAGAACCTGCTGCCATTTTTCTGCACCCCAATTCCTGTGTTTTCGTGCATAGTTCCTGAGTCGCTTGGCCTTGTTTCCACGTTGGAGGTATAGCTCTTTGGCCGCAATTCTTCCATGAAGACCACTTCTGACCAGACTTCTCCGCACAGTGGATGGTCCCACTAGTTTCTGCCAATTCTGAGCTGATGGCACTGCTGGACATCTTCTGATTGCGAAGGGAAGTAACCATGATGTGTCTTTCATCTGCTGCACTAAGTTTCCTTGGCCAACCACTGCGTCTACGGTCCTCAATGTTGCCCGTTTCTTTGTGCTTCTTCAACAGAGCTTGGACAGCACATGTGGAAACCCCTGTCGGCCTTGACATTTCTGCCTGGGAGAGACTTTGCTGATGCAGTATAACTACCTTGTGTCTTGTTGATGTGCTCAGTCTTGCCATGGTGTATGACTTCTGACATTAAACTATCTTCAGCAACCTCACCTTGGAAGCCTTGGAGTGCCTAAAACTTTTGCACAGTACTGTACACCAACACCAAACTATACAAACAAACTAAAACTATCACAGTCAAAATAAAATAAAACTACGCCGTGAAAGAGATGTTTCTTAGAAGGAAAGTGACAGGCACTCACTATTTTGGCCACTTTCCCGCATTTTCTCAGCTGCTGAACTGCGAATGAGTGAGGCACGTTGTCCATAGGAGTGGAGTTAACGAGAACAACCCGGTCATTCTCGCTGGAGGTCAAAAACACAACACATGCCAATAATTATACTTACAGAAATAACATGTGCAGTTACACGCAGTGGAAATGTTTTTCATTACCGGTAGAAAAAGTGGAAATAGCAAGTCTTAGCAATAACTTTTATAAAACTGCAGACTACCAAGGCGCAGTTTCCACACAGGAACACGAGGATGCTGTGATTTAATCTTGCTCCCAAACATTGCCTCAAAATGACACCAGACTGAACAAGGATGTCAGAATCCTTATCAGGGCTTTGTTTTGGCCCCTTCCCCTCCCCCCACATCCCATTTGAGCAAACCCAAATCCATCCTGACCCTGTACCCAATATAAGGCCCTGCCTTTGTGACAATGGCTGTGTTCGTAATCGCATACGAGCATTCTACTCGTACTAAATTTCAGGCTTTCATTTTCATTGAGTATGAGTAGTATGCGAAGTATGTGGTTTCGCAAAACACAGCACAGCCAATGATACTGCAGAGAGAGCAGTGATGGATTGATTGATTGATTGACTGATTGATTGACAGCACATACAATAGCAGTCCGTCCGCAGGGCCTCCCTGCAGCACGTCAGACACGATGATGGAGGTCTCCCCGCTGTCAACGTTGGGGTTGTCTCTACCCCCGGAGACCGCCATCCCGAAGCCCATCTTCGAGTCCTGCGGGAAGGGTGGGAAGGGGGCGTGTAGGGAGAGGAGGGGGAACTTAATTACATAATACTCAAGAGCTTATGCAAGAACGTTTAGCACAATCCTTACATTACATTACATTACATTACAGACGAAGCAGGAGACAATCCTCCCCTGGAGCAATGCAGGGTTAAGGGCCTTGCTCAAGGGCTCAACGGCTGTACGGATGTTATTGTGGCTACACCGGGGATGGTGTAGCCACAATAAGCATTCTGTCCCAAAGCATTAATAATGCATTGGGACAGAATGTAATGAATTGGGACAAAATGTAATGAATTAAATGCACTGGGACGGAATGTAATGAATGACATGCATTGGGGCAGAATATAATGAATGAAATGCATTGGGGCAGAATGCACAGGAGTGCCACTCACCCGGTGTAGTGTGACATTGAACTGTTCCCATACTGTGTCCTCCATTGTAGGGCTCTGTAGGAAAAAATGCTAAAATGACACAACAGTACAGATGCAGTACACCCGTTAAAAAGTGAAAAGCTAATTTATGGAAGTCTGTCATGGTTCAAACATCCTGTATGAAGTTTAAGAGTTCCTGTCTGCACTGAAAACATAGGTGATCCTGGAACCGGCTCGTTCTCCTCTTCCGAAATCTGGCTCACAGACGGAAAAACCGTCACTCCGACGGAGACAGGCAGACAGACGGACAGACCGGGTTTCCAATGTGGACAGACAGAGAGAAGAACAGACCGGGGTTCCGATGCAGACAGACAGAGAGAAGGACAGACCGGGGGTTCTGACGTGGACAGACAGCCAGACAGCCAGACGGACAGACGGACAGACCAGTGCTCTGACCCGGAAGGACGGACGGACGGACGGACAGACGGACCCACGCTCTGACGCGGACAGACGGACTCACGTAGCCCTGCAGGATGCGGAGTGTCTTGGCCGTGTGCGCCCATTTCCTGTGCAGCGACAGCACCGACTTCATGCCTGTCCCCCTCTCCGCTCACCGCATCTCCCTGTCCGCATCACCGATTCCCCACACCACTGTTCACCAGACCGCCCCGGCGCTGACGTAAGCCTAATTCTACTGCCCTACATTCCCCACAAATCCCACAGCCACCGCGGGGTAAACAGCAGCCTGCAGGACCACACCACCCCCATGCAGCCCTGCAGGACCTCCCCACTCCCCACAGCCCTGCCCTCCCCAGGACTGGAGTCTGCAGCACCTCCCCACATCCCACAGCCCTGCCCTCCCCAGGACTGGAGTCATTAGAGATGCCGAGCCGAGCAGGTCACACCGAGGCCAAGCGTTTGAAGACCAGTAGACCAGGGCTGGGCAACCCTGGTCCTACAGAGCCACAGAATACGCTGCTTTTTGTTTACACCTGAAAATCTGCAGACGATTCAGACCCAAGAAATAAAGTGAGGCGAGTTAACTGTGCAATTAACTGCTTTCATTGGTCAATTAAGCGCTGAGTAACAACAAAATCACACCCGGCAGCTCTCCAGGACCAGGGTTGCCCACCCCAGGTCACGCTGTTGTCTGAAATCTCCACCTAAGCGTGATGCACTAGGATACCCAGGTGAGTCCATGGTACTACAGGCAGACTGCCAGAGAAATGCCACTCTATACAGAACGTGAGTCACCGAACCAGCCGGATGTCAAAGAGATCCATAAACAAATAAACAGAGCGAACGGTTAGTATTACTACGAGTGTCCCCAGACCTGTAAACGGGACAGAACTGAACAGGATTTGGGCTGAACCAGGGCAGAACGTAGTGCCCATATTTCAGTCTCGCCCTCTTTCGCACTCCCTCTCACACTCAGACACATCACTCTGAATACACAAATGTGATGTACACTAAAGTGCAAATCATAACCAGGGACAAGTGCACTGAAAACCCTAGAGGGAAGCACGGTTCAAAGCACTAGAGTGATAACATCAGATTTATAGAAAACAAAAAGCAAAACCAATTATGAGCTATTCTTAAGGTTATCCTTTAATCTCCATCTTACTGTACAGCCTGTTCCACTAACTGAGCATAAACCCACCATCAGCACAGCACGACACATCCACATCCCATAATGCATCTGTCCTGTCTATTGTTGATTGGGTCTACAATGTGGATAATATTTTAGTGAAGTGCGTGATGGGATTCTAAATTGAATCAAGATACATTTTGGTTAGGTCAATCCCACAAAACACAAACAAGCCTTTATGTACAGATGCTATATATTATCAAACAGATGTTTTCCATTTTCAGCTCATATCCAACTCCAATAACAACACAAATTACCCAAAACTCATGTCATCAACTTTCACTGAGGCCTGTCCTGGTTTTGCATTTCAATGCTCTTGCTGAACTGCCTGGTTCTCATAACAGTGAATCTGATATCTCATATCCTCTCTGCATAAGTAAATAAGTAAATATAAATAATTCTACTGACACCTGGTGGTTTTCTAGTCTGAAAAGTCCTTGTGGCTGACTATAAATATCAAATACTGAAAAGTGGTCTGCTCATTACTCTGCCTATAGAAAGGAGCCAGAAATTTGCTCTGGCAAATATAGAAGCTTTGATTTGGTTAACTACAGTAGTAATAGTGCTACTGTTCTCACTACTGCTACAGCTACCAACACTGGGCCATAATAGATAATGTAGCTGTCACTGACACTACCAGCTACCTCTACCGCTGCCTTTGCCTCTGCCTCTGCCTCTGCCTCTGCTTCCACGCTAATACCAACTGCTTCTCCTAGACTACTACTGCTATTAGTACTGTAACCAGCAGTGCTAAACAAGACCTCCGCCCTTCGTGCGAGATCTATCACAACTCTTACTGGTCACATAAGTTAAGATAGATTGTTTGCTTCAGCTGGGAGTTGTGGAATGCATTAATGATTCACCTCTGCGATGTAAAGTATGTTTTCAGGACAGCTCATTTAATAACACATTGTGCCACATTACATTCATGTACCGCATTCTACTTTGACTTGCCCCTATCCATGCTTACGTCATTAGCATAGTACTGACTGTATGTAACAATTCAGATCACAGGAGTAACTGAGACAGCTAGTGGGGAGCCAGTGAAGTATAGTCGTTAGGGGACTGGGCTTGTAACACCAAGGTTGTGGGTTTGATTTTCAGCAGGACTGCAGCGAGGGTATCAAGGTACATCTAGATATGTGTACTGGTTAAGTATAACATAATGAGTACCAGCTTCAGCTTATCAATGAATACATGCAGACGGATCACTTGATTGGCAGAGTCAGTTTGTCTGTTTGAGCTGGGAGCAGCAGTGTGTACCTGTTTGAGCTGGGAGCAGCAGTGTGTACCTGTTTGAGCTGGGAGCAGCAGTGTGTACCTGTTTGAGCTGGGAGCAGCAGTGTGTACCTGTTTGAGCTGGGAGCAGCAGTGTGTACCTGTTTGAGCTGGGAGCAGCAGTGTGTACCTGTTTGAGCTGGGAGCAGCAGTGTGTACCTGTTTGAGCTGGGAGCAGCAGTGTGTACCTGTTTGAGCTGGGAGCAGCAGTGTGTACCCGTTTGAGCTGGGAGCAGCAGTGTGTACCCGTTTGAGCTGGGAGCAGCAGTGTGTACCCGTTTGAGCTGGGAGCAGCAGTGTGTACCTGTTTGAGCTGGGAGCAGCGGTGTGTACCTGTTTGAGCTGGGAGCAGCGGTGTGTACCTGTTTGAGCTGGGAGCAGCAGTGTGTACCTGTTTGAGCTGGGAGCAGCAGTGCGTACCTGTTTGAGCTGGGAGCAGCAGTGAGTACCTGTTTGAGCTGGGAGCAGCAGTGTGTACCTGTTTGAGCTGGGAGCAGCAGTGTGTACCTGTTTGAGCTGGGAGCAGCGTGGTACTGAGAGGCGGTGGAGGCACAGGTACTGGGCTTCGGAGCAAAACCGGTCCCAGGAGCTGCTCTTACGGACCAGGTCACCAGAGGAGTAATCCCTACAACAGGAGAGAGACCACGGGTCACTGTACAGCTAAACACACACACACAGACACAGACACAGACACAGACACAGACACAGACACAGACACAGACACAGACACACACACACACACACACACACACACACACACACACACACTCACACACTCACACACTCACACACTCACACACTCACACACACAATCACACACACAATCACACACACACTCAATCACACACACAATCACACACACAATCACACACACAATCACACACACAATCACACACACAATCACACACACACACACACACACACTGATGCTCATACATGCATCACTCAATCACTCACTCATGGACAATCACACACACTCATGGTTTCACACACACACACACACACACACACACACACACACACACACACACACACACACACACACACACACACACTGATGCTCATACATGCATCACTCAATCACTCACTCACGGACAATCACACACACTCATGGTTTCACACACACACACACACACACACACACACACACACACTGATGCTCATACATGCATCACTCAATCACTCACTCACAGACAATCACACACACTCATGGTTTCACACACACACACACACACACACACACAATCATGCTTTCACTCAATCATTGACAATCACGCACACACTCACGCTGTCACACACACACTCATGCCCGCAATCACCTATTGACACAATCATGTAAACAATCATGTACACACTCACGGTTTCTCACTCACACACACAATCACACAATCACACAATCACACACATACTCTCACACACACACTCATGTCCACAATCACATATTGACACAATCATGTAAACAATCATGTACACACTCACGGTTTCTCACTCACACAATCACACAATCACACAATCACACATACACACTCATGTCCACAATCACATATTGACACAATCATGTAAAACAATCATGCACACACTCACGGTTTCTCTCACACACACACACACACACACACACACACACCTATTGACACAATCATGCAGGCAGTGGCCTGCCCCGCGGCCACTTTATGAGGTTCACCTCTCTAACAACGGTCCACATCGCAAGTGACTTCAAGCCAGAATCAGCACAGCCCCCCCGCCCCCGCCCCCCCCCCCCCCCCCCCCCCCCCCCACGGTGACTTGACAGCATCATGCAGTTCCTACAGATATTTTAGCCACAGATCCTCCGATTCCACCTCACCCCAAAGGTGCTCTATTGGGCTAAGATCTGGTGACTGCAGAGGCCATAGGAGTAAACTCAAGACACTGATGTTCATGCAACCAACTTGAGATGATGTGTGCTTTGTACCATAGCCTATTGTCCTTTGAGAAGCATCCATTTGAAAAAGGGTAGAATATGGCCAGCAACAATGCTGAGGAATGATTGCACAATTAGTATAAAAGGGCCAAGAAAACATTCCCCAAACCATTATATCACTGCCAACAACCTGTACTGACACAAGACAGGATGGATCCATGGATTCATGCTGTTTGCACAAAATACTGAGCCAAACATCTGCATATCGCAGCAGAATTCGAGATTCCTCAGAACTTCCTCAGAAATTTCCTCAAATTTAGAGCTTCATAGTCAGTTTTGTTTTGCTGGTGGAACCATTTAAAGTTTGCCAGGTGCCACGATGAAAAACGCATTACAAAACAAATTGATATTCCAGGTCCGTAACTGTGTTCAGAAAAGCCCAACATTCTCAAGACGTTAAGTCTCAGAACATCTCATCATTGTCTACCAACACAAAGTAAAATCCAAGAGCTGATGTGGAGCAACCTCCTGGAGCTGGCATAGGATGGCCCGTTGATGAAGTACACACAGTCTCTGTAACCCTCTGTGATGTAATACACAGTCTCTGTAACTCTCTGTGATGTAATACACAGTCTCAGTAACTCTCTGTGATGTAGTACACAGTCTCAGTAACGCTCTGTGATGTAGTACAGTCTCAGTAACGCTCTGTAATGTAGTACACAGTCTCAGTAACGCTCTGTGATGTAGTACACACAGTCTCAGTAAATCTCTGTGATGTAGTAGACACAGTCCCGGTAACGCTCTGTGATGTCGTACACACAGTCCCGGTAACGCTCTGTGATGTAGTTCACACAGTCTCGGTAATGCTCTGTGATATAGTACACACAGTATCATCATAGTAATAATAATAAAAATGTGTTACTTAGCTGATGCTTTTATCCAAAGCGACTTACAGTTGATTACACTAAACAGGGGACAATCCCCCCTGGAGCAATGTGGGATTAATTTCCTTGCTCAAGGACCTTATCGTGCCTACACTATAGTTGTGTATAGCCACCAACCTTCCGGGTCCCAGTCATGTACCTTAGCCACTAAGCTGCCTCAATAGCCTATGTATCAGTGCTGGCGTTTCCTGCGCTGCTGATTGGTTCAGACTCACCTTATTGGCCGCCACAGCTTCCTGTTCTGTGGCATCATGTCTCGCTTGTTGAGAGGAGCGACTCCAATGGCCGCCTGCATGATGGTGATGAATTTCTTATATTTCATCACGGAGCCTTCCAGAAGCATGCGCCACAGCCTGCCTTCGTGTTACGACTGTGGATCAATAGCTCACACAACCTTTTCCCTCTCCTCTGACCAAACCCCCTTTTGACAAAAGGAGAAACCCTCTGTAGATCTTCCTTATATAATTCCGAAGCTCTCCGCAAGCATTTATACACAGATGAAAATGCAGCTGGGGGGATAATTGTAGCATTAATCCGCCGACCGACAACATCCATCCCCACGTCCCCTGTAATCTGCAGGGCCCACCCAGCCCACGGACTCGACCCGTTACAGCTCTGAAAAAGAACAGCTGCTTTTCAGAGGAACCCAAAACTGTGCAGTGTATAACCGTCACAAGTCAAACAACTTCAAACAGAATATATAACCAAATCAAAGCAGACATGAAGATAAGGAATAATGTCACAGGGTAATGTACTGTAGGTTAGCTGAGCTTCAAGTGCTGCAGGGGTGGATTAGAGTCTGGGGGGTTTCCAGCATGAAGAACCAGGGATTTCATGGCCAAAGAGCAGAGAGTGCAAATCCCACAGCACTCTAAAAGGACCAAGAACCCATGAGCTTAAAAATCTCTACTTTTAACTGCTTAGATAACAGGCATAATGATTATGCACTGTTTACCATCAGTCCACAAAACAAACAAAACAAAAACTAAAGCACCACTGGCAACACTGACCTGGGAACAGTCTCCCATTATACACAAATAATAAAGCAGAACTCACAATACTGACCCGGGAACAGTCTCCCATTAGACCAGAGGGGTCCAAAAGGGCTGGTGTGGGTGCAAGTTCTTGTTCTAGCCCAGCACTACGACGTAGCTAATCAAGGTCTTTATAAAATGGGACACTCCTGCATAATGCACACTGAATTACACTGTTTATCCTAGTAGGCACAAGATACTGCTCACAGGAATTCAAATGAAATGCATTCAACTGTTAGGCAGTCAGTTGGAAACAACGCTGTATGCAAATGTTTTTCAGATATTCCGTTGACTTTTGTTTCAGGATCTAGTGGGAAAAAAGAGCCAAAACAAAGCATGCAAAAAAGGCCACACATAGCTGGCTCTCATATCAGATAACAGAAGTTAGAGTGTGCTACTCAGAACAACACTGTGTGTGTGCATGTGTGTGTATGTGTATGTGTATGTGCATGTGCGTGAACAGTATGTTTGTGTTTCAGTGTGTGGATGGGAGTCTGTACACGTGTGTGTGTGTGTGTGTGTGTGTGTGTGTGTGTGTGTGGCAAGCCGTTATAACTTTGAATCATTTTTCTTTACATAACAATTTGTTGAAATTTGATATCACCTTGATATCAGTTTTCGGAACTTTGATATCAAATTTCGGGTTCCAGTCAGAAAGGAAAGATTGTTTATAACTAGCAAGTATGTAGGCTAGTTGGTTAGCTATCAGCTAGAGAGCCAGTATAATACTAGCAAGCATCAGTAATCAGGACACCCTACCAAACTCATAGAATGATGCATTTACCACGAAACAAACAGTTTGCAAAGCATGACTACTGTTAGATGTCTTTGGTCAATGCGTAAAAGAGAACACCTGTAACCCATATTAACATCTCGAGTGATGACATTGCACATACATACATACATGTGAGTTAGCAGACTGCTTTAACAAACTACTAATTCGGCACAATAGCAGGATATTATAGCTAAGCAATAATAATGGAGATAGCTACCAACACCAACAGGAAATGTGAGTAAAGCAGTATTGTATGTATGCATGTACAACTTCATCACTCTCAATATGTTAATGTGTTGTTAATGTCATTTAAAATGCACAACAAGGGGCGGCCTGTAGCGTAGTGGTTAAGGTAAATGACTGGGACCCGTAAGGTTGGTGGTTCTAATCCTGGTGTAGCCACAATAAGATCCGCCGTTGGGCCCTTGAGCAAGGCCCTTAACCCTGCATTGCTCCAGGGGAGGATTGTCTCCTGCTTAGTCTAATCAACTGTACGTCGCTCTGGGTAAGAGTGTCTGCCAAATGCCAATAATGTAACAAGAATTAGCTTTGCATATAAGCCAGTGAGTGTGCGTCTCAGTATGCGTGTGTTTCAGTGTGTGGATGAGACTGTTGGTGTGTGCGTGTGTGTGTTTGCATGTATGCGTGTATGCGTGTGTGGATGAGAGTCTGTACATGTGGGTGTATGCGTGTGGATGAGAGTGTGGGTGTGTGTGGATGAGAGTGTGTACATGTGGGTGTGTGTGTTTCAGTGTGTGGATGAGAGTGTGTACATGTGTGTGTGTGCTAGATGTAGATATTATCAATGCTAGACCTTTTCACAGGGCCCGAAATCCATGCCTATGACTGCCTTTATGCAGATACATGCATTTCTGTGTGTGTGTGTGTGTGTGTGTGTGTGTGTGTGTGTGTGTGTGTGTGTGTGTGTGTGTGTGTGTGTGTGTGTGTGTGTATGTGTGAACATGCACTGCATCTGTTCTACAGTTCCCACAGTGCACTGCACTGGCGACATGTTAGATCTTGCCTGGCTGGTTTAATCTCTGAACAGATTCTCAGTCTTCTGCTTTTCAGCTAGGCGTTATAAGCACACACCGCAGCATCGTACGTGTGTGTGCATGCATCTGTCAATGTGAGTAACGCAGGCATTTGAATGTGCGCAAACGGCGGCTTTCTGAGTCAGTGCCGCCGTTGTACTTCGACTCTGCACAAGAGAGGGCTCATTTACCCAGCTCCAAGGGCACTGTGAGAATCCGACGTCATTGTTAATAGTTAATTCAGCTAAAGCTGGATTTGACGTCACTTAGCAAGTATGGGCTGTTATCTGTTAGGTCTTTGTTACGATCGGAGTTGTCAACGCCGTTAATTCGGCTAGGAAGGAAAGGGTAAATAAGCCCAGAATAGCCATTGTGAATTTACGGGGGGGAAGACGATAACAAAAACATGCTTCAAAACAGCATGGTCATACGCTATGCGATAGGCCTATCATGTCCCGATTTAAACAAAGTGAAGTATATTACTGTCGAAACAAATTGTTTTATTATAAATAAATAAATAAAAAATTCTGATTTTTGTTATGGTTACCAAAATGTACAACCGTTTGACCAACTGGATAAATATGACAGCGTATAAAAAGGATAAACCTAGTTTTTATGAACGAATTAATTACTTATGCGTTTGGCACATAGCTACACACACACACACACACACACACACACTTTTGCAAATTACATTTCATGTAGGCTACTCTGGGAATGTGGCAATAAAGTAACACGAGTGGCAGAAAATGAATTCTACAAAGCCACGAAATGACAAGCTGACGAACAGAAATATGAACAGCCTTAATTATCTTTACTGTTCCTAAAATGCGCACTATAAACCGCTTTTAACCATGATGTAGCGCCTAAAACGATTCCAGCTCAAAATGTCCACAGGTGCTGCATTTATAACAGCCATTGGACGGGATATAGAAGTGACTCACACCGTACGGCCTAAGCAGGTAACTGCGGTCAGACCAAGCACCGAGGCTATTTAAGCGCTCTACCCTCATAACCACGTTCTTCAAAAACAAAGAGACTGTGGGAAGATAAGACGAAAACACAAAACCAGATTATGTTTAATGTTCCAAACGTGTCTGCAAATCTGGTATTATATTACAAAACTCAATTGGGCTATCCTTACTCATAAATACTAGCGTACATAAAAAGTAACATTCTTCGCGAGTAGAAGAATAAACCCCACCCAGTTGCGATGGAAAGAAGTTGTGAAAGCTACGGTTGTTAATAAATGAGCGACTGTAACATAAGCTATGCAGTAGGCTATATGCAATCCACGTTAAACTTACCTCGTGGGCGTCCTTTACAAAGTAAAGAATGTAGTTCAATCCAATATCCAATATTAGATTATAGAAGAATAAGACGACAGCTCTAGAAAATGTACAAAGGCTTCTGACAGCGCCAGGTTTCCTGGATCTAACAGGTATGGGCGTGACGCTGTGCGTCCAGGTGAGTCTCCTTTCACACGTGACCCCGTGCGTGGTGTGGGTGGGGGTGTTTTTTACGTTTGAAAACTTGGAAAGAACCCCGGAAGTACGACAATAATTTAATTTTGAAACGAAGGATCGTCAATTGTGAGGTAGCTATTTAAACGAGTAGTCAGTTTCAGTACTATGTCCAGTTCAAGTACAGTAGGGTATTCAAATGTCCAGTGTTTCTGCGAGAACGGATCCGCAGCAGTTTTATAATCTGCGGATCTCATGCCTTTTCATTAGCCTATTTTCCTTTGTGACAAGCTATAACCGTATTGCTACCGAAGTAATTGCAAATGCTTTGCAAGGAAAATGTAGCCTACTTATTTACATGCAGTGCATCAGAACGAAATATGCATGCTCCAAAATATGAAACCGTTGTTCTGGTTAATCTTGTCATCTGCGGGTCCATGAAAGTATGTGACCTTAACGGCTCAGTCATCGGTTCTAGGGAATTACAGGAGAAGTCCCATCGGCGAGAGAAGTCCAGCAACTGTCGAGACTTTCCACGTCCCTTATACCTCTGGCACTGATATCGCTGGCACTGATGCATAGTTTCATAAGACACACTCCACAGCAAATCTGTTTGAAAGGTTTGCTTCCTTGCGCCGCTTTGGAACGTTTAAGACTAAACAGGCAAATTAAATTACTTTTATTAACCGGAGTTATTTTTTTTAAATGAGCCTTATTACACGTTTATTTACGTTTACGTGTAAAATAAATCCCCTGCTGAAAACAGAAACAAACAGCTAAAACTAGGTTTGGAAACAGTTAGTAGCTCCATGCTCAACATCGTTTGACCAGCTCAAGTTATTTTTCGAAACAGCTGGTAGCTTGTCATTTCAAACGTGTAGCTGGGTTTTACACCAGGGCCCTTTTGGTGTGAAGAGGTCTGTTATACACCCGCGAAACCGGTTCATCCAGTTCCTACGCACGCTCCCGAGAGACGATGCCTGCAGCTACTGGGTCTGGGCTCCGGTGCTGCGTAGCTATGGTTTACGCTTTACAAGCGAAACACAATCCCACAAATCTCTCCTCAGGTTTCACAAAGCCTTTTACATGTGTGAGAATGGCCAAACACCCTGTGTAAAAACACAATAGCTACCTTACTACCGCTAAGTGCATTTTATAAGAATACATTTTATAAGTTATGAACAAATTAAGGCTGCAAAAATGTGTCTATAACATATTTCCTTTGATATGTACAGCATACAGTATGTTCCTCTCTCCTGAAGCAAATATCCTTTACATTTATTCCAGAATTAATACATATTTTCATAAATGTATCATGTTTATATTCTTGTCATTTTGGCTTTTCCCAGTTTCCCAGATATGATGCTGCCTGCTCTGAGTGTGCAGTCCAGCAAGCAAGATGGAACATTCTAGAGAAGTGTAAATCTCATTATTTTGGCACAGCTGTTCACACCGGTCAAGTCCAAGTAAAGAATGTTCCCATCACATTGAATCTGACTGTGTATTGTTAGTTGCATAACACTCGCTTTTCTTCTCCAGAGGGTTGCGAGATGAAAAAGTCCTGGGCCCATATCATGCTTATCATATTAGCATTACTTTACTGCTTAACTGCCCTCTAGCATTACTGCCAACCTCAATGAATATGAGCAAAAATAAGTTAACTGGGTAACTTTAATATTGCTCATCAAATAGTTCCATGTGCAGTAATATGAGAAAATAATATTGTTTTATTGTGATATCATTGCATAGAGAAATCTTGAACTAATTTTTTATTTTTTTTTCTTGAATTCTGAACATTCTGAAAGATAGTGCCAATATAGGAGCATTGGGCCTTCCCTTAAGATGGCTGATGTGGTGGGAGAGCACATACAAAGAGATGAGACACAAAATGGTGGACCCTTCGGAGTCCTTGGTCTTTGCTTGGGGGCTCTTGGGGGCACAGTGGGGTTCAGAGGTCAGGGGACTGGGGAGGCCATTGCAAAAGCTTGATTTGGTGTTCAGTGAACCTTATTTGTGTGGATTTGGACGTATGCTTTGGGTCATTGTCCTGCTGGAAGATCCATCCATGGCCCAGTTGTACCCTCCTGGTAGAAGCAGCCAGATTCTAGAACTATAGCCTCCTGGTGTTCGATGGAGTCCATAATTCCACGGATCATAAGAAGGTTCTTTGGGCCCTAGGAAGTAAAATAATCCCACAACATCACAGATCCAGAGTGCTAATAATTGAGACATGATTTTGAGAAAAATTTTCTAATCTGTTTTCTTTGCATCACTTTACATTAATTCAAGGTTTGATTTCTCTCACATTTTGAGTGTAAGATTGAGATTGAGCCTTTTCTTACAGAGGGTGCCAACAAACAAACAAAAATAATAATAATATGGCGACATGGCTCAGGCAGTAAGAGCAGTCATCTGGCAGGGTTGCCGGTTCGATCCCCCGCCCGGGCTGTGTCAAAGTGTCCCTGAGCAAGACACCTAACCCCCAAATGATCCTGACGAGCTGGTCGGTGCCTTGCATGGCAGCCAATCACCGTTGGTGTGTGAGTGTGTATGAATGGGTGAATGAGAAACATCAATTGTACAGCGCTTTGGATAAAGGCGCTATATAAATGCCTACCATTTAATCGTTTTTTTTAATAGAAATTTTAAATGACATTAAAAAAATGTACAATATAAAAGAAAAACTATTTTTATGAAAACTTTGCAGATGTGTCATTACTGTTTAAAAAGTACAATTCAAATTTGAGTCAAGACAAGTGAAAATGTTTTGCCCATATAATTATTGATTTAATACCTGAGCTGTCCTTGCGTCTGCACATCGTGCCATCAGTTTATTAGGTTAAATGTTTTTTTTTTTTAATTAACAGCATTTTTGATAACGACAGGATGTGTACCACTAGAGGGCGATAAAGCTCTATTCGTTATAATCAGTAGTGGATTACTATGATAAGTACTACTACTATGAAGAACTACTCTGGAGATTAGTTTTATTGAGGTACACGTGCAGAAAGGCCAAAGTAACCAAACAGCTGATGTAGACTGAACAAAACAAATAATTTAAAGGCATTAAAATATCTTAAACTCAGGAATGACGAAAACAACACAATGAGTTCAAATAAGTTATTTATTTATTATACAGACAGCTTTTCTTTGCATTTTCACAATCTGCAGTACCATGTTTATTTATTCAATAAATTACTCTCAAAAACAAAACAGCTTGATCAAAGATTCAAAGATAATTTAACTGAGATAATGAATCAAATACAAACACATTATTCTGAGGATACTTTCATGAATGCACTATTGTATCTATGAATCCACCTCATCTGTTCAATAATATTGAAAAATAACTTTTGCAGATATTTAAATACTGAAAAAATGTTAGTAGATGGTGTTTTTACAAACTACACTAACTGAGCACTTTATTAGGTAGACCTGACCCCAGCTTATTAATGCAAATATTTAATCAGCAAATCATGTGGCAGCAAATAAATGCAAAAAAGCATGCAGACATGGTCAAGAGGTTCAGCTGTTTTTCAGACCAAATGTCAAAATTTGGAAGAAATGTGATTGAAGTGATTTTGACTGTGGAATGATTGTTGGTGCCAGATAGGTTGCTTTGAGTATTTCAGAAACGGCTAATCTCCTGTGATCTTCACACACAACAGACTTTAGAGTTTGCAGAGAATTGTGCAGAAAAAAAAAACGTGCAGTAAGCAGCAGTTATGTGGGCAGAAACACGTTGTTAATGAGAGAGGTCAGAGAAGAAGGGCCAGACTGGTTGAAGCTGACAGGAAGGTGACAGTAACGCAAATAACCAACAGTGGTATGCAGAAGAGCATCTCTGAACACACAATGCATAAAACCTCTAAGTGGATAGGCTACAGCCTATTAAGTCTAAAAAATATGTCTAATAAGTACCTAATGAAGTGCTCACTGAGTGTATGTTCTGATATTTGTTTTCAAATGTCCTGCTTTGACTTCATAAAAGTACTTAAATTAATTAGAATGTTTCAAAAGGACAGCCCCTTCAGAGGGTGGGGTCTAGTGACATCACACCTCCTACAAAGAGACAATAACTACACTGTGCTTGGCAACCGGTCACTGTAAACATTCTTTAAGACATGCACAAAAAGGACATTTATTTTCTTACATAAATATAGTTGTATGATGTGCTAAGAAACAGTGTTAAAACAGTACCCACAAATGTAAATATTAAAGAGTGGATACATGACGACATGTAACACCATGTAACTGTCTGATCATATGAACTGAACTGTAGCCTGTTCTTGCCCAGGAACACTGAGAAAGATGGTGTGAGGCGAGTATACTGAGCCACCTTAGTGTGAGGTGAGTGTGAGATGAGTGTGAGGTGAGGGTGAGGTGAGTGTGAGATGAGGGTGAGGTAAGTGTGAGGTGAGTGTGAGGTGAGGGTGAGGTGAGTGTGAGATGAGTGTGAGGTGAGGTGGTATAATGTGAGGGTGAGGTAAGGGTGAGGTGAGGTGGTATGTGAGTGAGAGGTGAGTGTGAGGTGAGTGAGAGGTGAGGTGAGTGAGAGCGGGGTAAGGTGAGTGTGAGATGAGTATACTCTGCTCTAGTGTGACCTCTGCTGACTGAAATGAGTGACTGATTAATGGGTGGAGTGCATTGACTGACAATGTGAGTGGAATATGCCAACTGATGTTGATTGAAAGAAGTCCGATGGCTCCACAGGTCACTGGAACCCGACAGTAAGGGGCAGAGACAGTGATGGATCTTACTAGAAATCAACAAGAAGGGTGGAGCCAGTCATAATGTCATAGGAACTCAGAAGGGGTGGAGTCAGTGATGATGCTACAGGACAGACAGTTATTGGGACAGATACTCTATGATGCTACAGGTTGATTTATTGGGACAGATACTCTCTATGATGCTACAGGTTGATTTATTGGGACAGGTACTCTCTATGATGCTACAGGTTGATTTATTGGGACAGGTACTCTCTATGATGCTACAGGTAGTGATTTTGGGACAGGTACTTACTCTGATGTTACAGGTAGAGCTATTGGGACAGGTACTCACTCTGATGTTACAGGTAGAGCTATTGGGACAGGTACTTACTCTGATGTTACAGGTAGAGCTATTGGGACAGGTACTTACTCTGATGTTACAGGTAGAGCTATTGGGACAGGTACTCACTCTGATGTTACAGGTAGAGCTATTGGGACAGGTACTCACACTGATGTTACAGGTAGAGGTATTGGGACAGGTACTCACTCTGATGTTACAGGTAGAGCTATTGGGACAGGTACTTACTCTGATGTTACAGGTAGAGCTATTGGGACAGGTACTTACTCTGATGTTACAGGTAGAGCTATTGGGACAGGTACTCACTCTGATGTTACAGGTAGAGCTACTGGGACAGGTACTCACACTGATGTTACAGGTAGAGGTATTGGGACAGGTACTCACTCTGATGTTACAGGTAGAGGTATTGGGACAGTGTGGGTCAGGTACTCACAAAGTACTCGTCCAGCACTGTCCCGTCGTTCTTCTCCCCATCTGACTTGCTGGGGGCGGAGCCCAAAGAGGAGGAGCTGTCCTTCAAAGGGAGGGGGGGGTGAGAGATGTCTCCGCTGTGGGGGGGGAGTCACATAATCAGTCACATAATCATGAGTGACAAACTGCCCACTTTTCCCCCAAAACATTAATTTGTTCCACACAAAACCTGAGCTGAGTTAAGAACATTCCAATCACATTTGTCACCTCACACCTTAAAGATGAAGGCAGCTGAAGCAGTAGACTGTACGCAGTATGAGCGTACTATAGGAGTGTATACTAGGTACCTGCTCTTCGACTTCAGAGTCTCCAGACTTTGATTGACGGTCGTCAGGGAGGAGGAAGTTGTGGGTACCATGGAGATGGCCCGGTACAGACCCTTTGGGAGTGTAACCTGGTCAGGACGTGGGTAGGGCACTGCAGTGGAGGAACACAGCACCTTATTCACCTGAATGGTTATTTACCTGAGAGGAGACAGTGCAGTGTGGGTAATGTAGTCCAGAGTGGAGGAACATAGCACCTTATTCACCTGAACAGTCATTCCCCTAAGATGACCTGCAGAGCATTGTGGGTAATGTAGTCCAGTGTAGAAAAAACACAGCATCTTATTCACCTGAACAGTCATTCCCCAAAGATGACATGCGGTGCAGTGTGGGTAATGTAGTCCAGTATGGAGAAAGACAGCACCTTATTCATAACTGTCAATTCCCTGAGAAGACCTGCAGTGCAGTGTGGGTAATGTAGTCCAGTGTGGCTGCACTGTTGTACCCTGTCCGCTGAGGCTCGCCAGGCTGCGCGCCCGTTCCAGTCTCTCTCTCCTCTCCTCCTTCTTCTCCTCCCTGTGGGAGGAGAGCAGCTCCTGGGAGGCGGACTTCTGTGCCAGGACCGAGCTCCTCTTCCTCTTGGAGGAAGCACCGCGGATGCCTGAGAGGAGAGGACAGGAGAGTCGAGGGTCACGTGACCAGCACCATCACCATCCACACAGTGACTCAACGGACACTAACGTGTCCCTCAGATAGACTCTGAGCCCAGGGGCTCTGTGTTGGGGAACTCACAATGCTGTACATGAGCAGACATGTTGGGTTGTGCTACAGATATTTAAAAAAGCTATTTTACAGGAGTCCAGAAATGTGAAGGAATGAATGGAGATACAGAACCCTGCTCACCAGGAGTCTTCTTAAACACGGTGGTGCTCATGAACTTCATAAACCTGTCAGCATAGAAACCAGGCCGGTGCACAGACACGGAGTCCTGAAAATAGATAAATAAACTGATGATTATTTATCTATTCCATCGCTCGCCCGCCTGCACGCACACACACACGCACACACACACACACCCTTACAGCAGGAGTCCCCACCTCCCATTATACCCATTTTACCCCCTCGGACTCGGACTCACGCTCACACGTTCACTTACTCCATCATGGACCAAAGCTTTCCAGGAGTGTTCCAGTTTCTTGGTAAACCTGAAATGTGAAACAGAATCATCAAAATGTCCTCCTCTCCCTTCCCCTTCCATCACACATCCCCATAACATTGGCTGCTTTTTCAATCAATGTGACAAATTGTGCCATAGAATTCAAGGGACACACAGGACACACAGGAAATTGGACAAATGTACATGCAGGGACTATTTACTGTTAATGTTCCTAATGTTGCAGGAAATGTTCACCCTAACTTTCCCAGTGTTCTGGGAATGTTCTGAGGAGCAGAAAGTGTGAGCTGGAATGGGAGTGCTCTCATACCTGTAGGACTGTAAAATGTCGATGATTCCCAGGAAGATCAACAGCTTCTCCTCTTTGTGCTTGGCAGGAATACCTCCCATACTACAGAGAATAAATACAGAAATACACTCACTGAGCACTTTATTAGGACACTTTATTCATTTGTATTCATATTGCAGGTATGGGACTGACTTTTATTTCCATTCAAATATTGTTTAATGTATGTCAATGTTTTTAATATGTTCTGTATTTTTGTAAAAAGTTGGGTGGTGGAAGGATAAAAAAAACAAAATCAATAAAAAATACCACCACACATATGATGCAGTGAGAAGCTAATTTGGAACACTTGTTCTGGATAGTCAGTGTGCAGTGTTGGGTAGGAAGGTAGAGCTCACACAGGCTATGTGCAGACCACACTTGGAGTACTGTGTGCACTTCTAGGGAATGCACCATAAGAAAGATATAGAGGCACTGGAAAAGGTTCAGAGAAGGGCAAACAGATTGATTCCATGGACAAAAGATGCTCAATCTCTTTAAGCTGAGTAAAATTTAAAAAAATACTTGATTTGATGGAGGATTTTAAATTCAGGATTTGATTGAACTTCAGGCAATTCTTCAGGGTGAGTTTGGTTAGCAGAACGAGGGGGCATAAATAGAAATTAGCAATGGATAAATTCCGAACAGATATTAGGAAGTCCTTTGAGTGGTCACTGTGTGAAATAGCTTGTGTAAATGTAGGCAGAGACACTGGGGATTTCAAGACCAGGCTTGATACTGTGCTAGATATTATTTTGCATTTCGGCAAACTAAGCAGGAGGTACAAGAGTTAGGAAAAGGTGAGCATTGCTGAATGGCCTGTTCTCGCCATTATGTGATGTGATGTGATGTAATGTTATGTTAGGCGTGTGGTCACTCACGTGGCGTCGGTGGTCACAGCCTCGCCCACTTTCCCATCCCCCTGGATGGACTCCAGAGCAGTGGAGTACAGCACCTTCTGAGACAGCGGCCGCCCCCTCGTCAGGCCTGCTGCCCCTGCCCCTGCTCCTGCCCCGCCCGTCTGAGGTTCTGCCTCCCTGATCTTGGGCCTCTGGTCCAGCACGTGGATGCCCAGCAGCAGACTGTAGTCCATGATCTTAAAGCTCTCCAGGACCTGAACAAGGGACAACCACACCATGATCTTAAAGTTCTCCAGGACCTGACTATGGGACAACCACACCATGATCTTAAAGCTCTCCAGGACCTGACTATGGGACAACCACACCATGATCTTAAAGTTTTCCAGGACCTGAACAAGGGACAACCACACCATGATCTTAAAGTTCTCCAGGACCTGACTATGGGACAACCACACCATGATCTTAAAGCTCTTCAGGATCTGACTATGGGACAACCACACCATGATCTTAAAGTTTTCCAGGACCTGAACAAGGGACAACCACACCATGATCTTAAAGTTCTCCAGGACCTGACTATGGGACATCCACACCATGATCTTAAAGTTCTCCAGGACCTGACAATAGGACAACCACACCATGATCTTAAAGCTCTCCAGGACCTGAACAAGGGACAACCACATCATGCCCACAGCACCACTCTCCTGAGACAACAAAAGGGTAGGTGATAACCACAATTGGCTCATTAGCAGTAAAGGGAGGTCCTAACCAGACTTAGCTCATTGCCGGTGAGGGGAGGTCCTAACCACACTTGTCAGTAAGGGAAGGGGTTAAACAGACACTGCTCAAGCAGGCAGTGGATTAGTCAACCAGGCCACACCTACAGGGAGATAAAGGGCCCATTCCACTCAGTTGTGCAGGATGCAAGGAGGTAAAAATAAGTGATTTTTACCTCAGGTCCTGGAGAGCTTTAAGATCATGGAAAGAGTCAGTCACTCACCCGGCAGTCTCTCTGCAGAGTTTTGGTGAGGGCGCTGTAGGTGTCCTGGTCAAAGTGGAGGCCCTCCTCGTGCATGTCCTGGAAGTCCAGGTCTTTGTAGGTGGGACTGCTCTTCTCCCTCTCCTTGCGTGAGGCTCGGCGTTTGTAGGTGGAGCCCTTCAGGTCGTACTTGCAGTGCATCTGCATGGCGCGCGGCAGCACGTTGTTCATGACCACCAGACGCGTGTTCACCCCGCCGGACTGCACACAGTACAGCCCATAGAACTTTGGCAGCAAGGTCCTTGGGTTCTGATTTAAGTTCTACCGAGAGGAAGAGGAAGACAGAGAGAGGAAGAGGAAAGAGTTCAGTCTGAGATTTATCCAATCTTCATGCTGTCATAAAGAAAAAAAAAACAGCAAATCTCACACTAAAGAAAGGGGGTGACATGGCTCAGGCAGTAAGGCAGTTACTGGCAGTTGTCTGGCAGTTGGAGGGTTGCCGGTTTGATCCCCCGCCCGGGCTGTGTCGAAGTGTCCCTGAGCAAGACACCTAACCCCCAAATGCTCCTGACGAGCTGGTCGGTGCCTTGCGTGGCAGCCAATCGCCGTCGGTGTGTGAGTGTGTGTATGAATGGGTGAATGGAGAAGCATCAATTGTACAGCGCTTTGGATAAAGGCGCTATATAAATGCCTGCCATTTACCATTCACCATTAAAGAAACACGAAAACAAGCATCATCATCAAAGCACGATAACTTTAACCTCATCATGACCAATCTAAGGGTCAGAGGTCGTTAAAACTGAGGGGTAGTTCAGGGACAGGGCGGGGAAGCTTGCAGGAGGGGTTATTAAGTGTGCAGGACAGTAAGGGGTAAATGGTTGTTAAGAATAGTGGGTAGTTTGGGGGCAGTTAGTTAGATGGCTCACCATGTAATAACCAGGCAGCAGCTTCTGAAGGAACTCAGCTTCTTTGTTCTGGACAGTCTTGATGATGAATTCATCGTCACTTGTAACGTAGAACCAAGAGCTGCTGGCTCCTGGGTTGGACAGCTCGATCAGGGGTTCGTTACATATGGAGTACTGCGAAGACACGTACAAATATACAACACAGTTTCAGACATGATCTCTCCCTAAATTATCTCTTGATTTAGCTCAGGCAGGACTGACCAGTCCATCATGTTAATGTGCAGCCAATCGGAGTGAACATTCCGACCTGGATTGGAAGGGGTTATAACTTTCTTCTGTTGCTGGGGACACCGGTTTGCTGTGTATACAGGTGTAGTTGTGTTCAGGGTTTGGTTCAGGGATACAGGTGTACTTCTGGGATACAGGTGTGGTTGTGTTCAGGGTGTAGTTCTGGGATACAGGTGTGGTTGTGTTCAGGGTGTGGTTCTGGCAAACAGGCGTGGTTGTGTTCAGGGTGTGGTTCTGGGAAAAAGGTGTGGTTGTGTTCAGGGTGTAGTTCTGGGATACAGGTGTGGTTGTGTTCAGGGTGTGGTTCTGGCAAACAGGTGTGGTTGTGTTCAGGGTGTAGTTCTGGGATACAGGCGTGGTTGTGTTCAGGGTGTGGTTCTGGCAAACAGGTGTGGTTGTGTTCAGGGTGTAGTTCTGGGATACAGGCGTGGTTGTGTTCAGGGTGTAGTTCTGGGATACAGGTGTGGTTGTGTTCAGGGTGTGGTTCTGGCAAACAGGCGTGGTTGTGTTCAGGGTGTGGTTCTGGGGAAAAGGTGTGGTTGTGTTCAGGGTGTGGTTCTGGCAAACAGGCGTGGTTGTGTTCAGGGTGTGGTTCTGGCAAACAGGCGTGGTTGTGTTCAGGGTGTGGTTCTGGGGAAAAGGTGTGGTTGTGTTCAGGGTGTGGTTCTGGCAAACAGGCGTGGTTGTGTTTAGGGTGTGGTTCTGGGATACAGGTGTGGTTGTGTTCAGGGTGTAGTTCTGGGATACAGGTGTGGTTGTGTTCAGGGTGTGGTTCTGGCAAACAGGCGTGGTTGTGTTTAGGGTGTGGTTCTGGCAAACAGGCGTGGTTGTGTTTAGGGTGTACTTCTGGGATACAGGTGTGGTTGTGTTCAGGGTGTAGTTCTGAGGAAAAGGTGTGGTCCGGTTCAGTGTGATTCCCATGGGGAGCGCTGCAGAACTCACCAGGTAATCGTCAGGCTTGATCCCGAAGAGCTCGCGAAAGTAACGGAAGGCCATGGGGGCGTAGGTCTTGAAGCGGAAGTCCGGATAGTGATGAGCTGGGGTAAGGTTACTCCCTTCACTGAGAGGATCAGAGCCAGACCAGGGAGGACGGGTCCAACCCAAAACAGACACACAGCCACAGGCATAACCAACATTAATAACAGACCATGCTCACAGACGGTCCAACCCAAAACAGACACACAGTCAAGAAAGTTTCCAACATTAACATTTCCTATTAAAAAACAAAATTTCAAGAGAAAAATGTGTGCCTGTGCTGGGGGATCCATCTCCTCTCTCACCTTCCTATATCAGTTATATTTCTATTGGCTTTATTGACATGAAAAATCATGAATTTGTAAAAGTACACACACTCCTCACTCGATAACAAACCTCCCCTGTACCCCACCTTAACCCTGTTGCACATGCGTCTCACTGAGAAATGCCTGAACAACAACGACTGGAGTTCCTCTGCTGTACCCTGCCAGAGCAGCAGAGGGCGCTCTAGAGCAGTGCTGTATAAAGGCGTTTTGTTTCTCTGTCACTGATTGCACAGAGAGTAAGAGAGGCCCTTATCTGTACAGAACCAAGCCCAGTCATTTACTCTCCACTGTTAGCACAGGTCCTCCCTTTGTCCTGCGTCTGACAGCGGGACTGGCAGCAGGCGAGGGAGTGGTTATCTCCATGTTATCGCTTTCTGGGAAGCCTCATTCTGAAACTGTGTGCATAAACCTTCCTCCGGTTAACTATCCACAGGGAGGGGTCAAAGTCACTGGCCCATGACTACAGGATATGCAGAGCTCTCTGAAAACTGTTATTTTAACTTGCTGTAATAATACTAATAATAATAATATTACATTAATGGAATTTGGCAGATGCTCTTATCCAGAGCGATGTACAGTTGATTTAGACGAAGAAGGAGACAATCCTCCCCTGGAGCAATGCAGGGTTAAGGGCCTTGCTCAAGGGCCCAACGGCTGTGTGGATCTTATTGTGGCTACACTGGGATTAGAACCACCGACCTTGCGGGTCCCAGTCATGTACCTTTTCTCCGACGCATGATCTTTCATTCGTGACTCAGGCAATCAACCCTCCCCCGTCACAGCCCCTCAGAGATACAGCGGTTTCTCTTACATGTAAACACTGGCATACCTGGGCATGATGCATACATACCTGAGCATGATATTAGCATATCTGGGAATGCTGTTAGCATACCTGGGCATGATGTTGGCATACCTGGGCATGATGTTGGCATACCTGGGCATGATGTCGGCATACCTGGGCATGATGTTGGCATACCTGGGCATGATGTTAGCATACCTGGGCATGATGTTAGCATACCTGCGCATGATGTTGGCATACCTGGGCATGAAGACACTCTCCACCATGTAGAAGTCCTGCATCAGCACATCTCTGTCAGGTTTGGAGGTCAGATTCCCCACCGTGTAGCCGATGCCCAGCTGAATTGCACCCCTCAATGCTGACGAGGTGGGCTAGAACATACATTAGCACCTCTTTACTGTTATATTCAACACACACCTGTTGCACCTCCTTACTGTTATATTCAACACACACCTGCACCTCCTTACTGTCATTTTCAACACACACCTGTTGCACCTCCTTACTGTTATATTCAACACAAACCTGCACCTCCTTACTGTCATTTTCAACACACACATGTTGCACCTCCTTACTGTTATATTCAACACACACCTGCACCTCCTTACTGTCATTTTCAACACACACATGTTGCACCTCCTTACTGTTATATTCAACACACACCTGCACCTCCTTACTGTCATTTTCAACACACACCTGTTGCACCTCCTTACTGTCATATCCAACACACACCTGCACCTCCTTACTGTCATTTTCAACACACACCTGTTGCACCACCTTACTGTTATATTCAACACAAACCTGCACCTCCTTACTGTCATTTTCAACACACACATGTTGCACCTCCTTACTGTTATATTCAACACACACCTGCACCTCCTTACTGTCATTTTCAACACACACCTGTTGCACCTCCTTACTGTTATATTCAACACACACCTGCACCTCCTTACTGTCATTTTCAACACACACCTGTTGCACCTCCTTACTGTTATATTCAACACACACCTGCACCTCCTTACTGTCATTTTCAACACACACCTGTTGCACCTCCTTACTGTTATATTCAACACACACCTGCACCTCCTTACTGTCATTTTCAACACACACATGTTGCACCTCCTTACTGTCATATCCAACACACACCTGTTCCCCCGCCTTACTGTTATATTCAACACACACCTGCCCCTCCTTACTGTCATTTTCAACACACACCTGTTGCACCTCCTTACTGTTATGTTCAAAACACACCTGCACCTCCTTACTGTCATTTTCAACACACAACTGCACCTCCTTGTCATATGCAATACACATCTGCACCACCTTACTGTCATATTCACACACACGTTTATATCCACGCAGACACACACATGTATATGCACAGATATGCACGCCTACACACACGTCCACACAAACATACACACACACATGTACATGCACGCGCGCGCGCGCACACACACACACACACACACACACACACACACGTGCACAGGCATGGACGCACAAACACACACTCATACACACAGTGAGGCCCAGTGAGTCTGTACCTTCTTTAACGTTTTGTCACGACTGTTCTGGGTCTGTCCTGGTCCATTTTCAGTGGTGGCAGATGACATCTTTATCTTTAGGGTTAAAATACAGTCACTCACACAGAACATAGAACAGTGGTTTTTAAATGAAGTTACTGTTCTTTTTATAACAGCCTGCTGTGCTTAAATTGGATGTGTCCTTACTGTGTATGCGGGGCTGGAGATGATTGTCGAAGAAGCCAGAAGGCAGATGTATGCTCGGTTAAAACTTTTCAGTATGCAGGTTTAAAGCTTCAGTTTGCGCTGGTTTAAAGCTTCAGTGTACACTGGTTTAAGCTTTGCTGTACGCTGGTTTAAGGCATTTTTTAGGATTGGTGGGTTAAGGCCTCTGCATCAGTATCCTGAACCCGGAGTCTGAAGATCTGAGAGGAAAAGAATACATGGTTTTATTGGTAGATGGACGAGGGAAAACGCTATGCACGTGTGTGTATAAATATTTGCATATCTATGTGTATGCATGTATGTTATGGACAAAAACATTTTTTGAATATGTACTCTGCTATTTTACATTTGCAATCAAACAATTTACAAGTTTCACCATGTAGAAATTACAGAACATTCACAGAACTTAAAATGCTGATCCAAAATGTATAGATACTTCTAAGAGCCACATGATTACAATTGCATGATTACAAATCTAGAATTATGGACTAGAGAGCAAAATCTATCAAAAATACAATGGAGCTCATTGTATTTGTATATGCATGTGTATGTGTGTATGTGGGCGTGTGTGTGTGTGTGTGCGTGTGTGTAAATGTTACCTAACCAAGTCTCCACTCCAGCCCCCACATTACAGCCAATCAGAGGCCTGGTACTAGAATGCCCAAAGATGATTATCCTTATTACAACAACAATCCTCAGATTTAGCTTAAGAACTGAACAACCCATTCCAGATCTTTCACAACAACCTGGGCATGGACTCATGAGAGAGAACACTTTCACATAGTGCCAGACCTGGGTCAAATGCGTAATTGGTTCAGATTCAAGTACTTTCCTGCGCTTTAATGAGCTTGTCAGGTGTATTGGCCCCTATGAAACACTCTCAGAAAGTGAAAAGCCCAGCCCATCTGGTCCTCTTGGTTGGCTCAATTGCACCAAACAAGATCAACTGAGCACAGAAAAGTATTTGAATCCATTTTCATACAATTACTAAACTGTATGCATTTGACCCAGGTCTGCACATTTCAGTGCAGGGACTCAGTTCCCAGTAGAATGCCCTACCACTAGGCTACCCTGCTGGTTCTAGCCCCTCCTCTACCTCCTGCCTATCTTTCCCAACACTTCACTAAGCCAGAGCAACCAGCAGAAACTCCACTGGGACATAAACACCAGCAGAAACTCCACTGGGACATAAACACCAGCAGAAACTCCACTGGGACATAAACACCAGCAGAAACTCCACTGGGACATAAGCACCAGCAGAAACTCCACTGGGACATAAACACCAGCAGAAACTCCACTGGGACATAAGCACCAGCAGAAACTCCACTGGGACATAAACACCAGCAGAAACTCCACTGGGACATAAACACCAGCAGAAACTCCACTGGGACATAAGCACCAGCAGAAACTCCACTGGGACATAAACACCAGCAGAAACTCCACTGGGACATAAACACCAGCAGAAACTCCACTGGGACATAAACACCAGCAGAAACTCCACTGGGACATAAACACCAGCAGAAACTCCACTGGGACATAAGCACCAGCAGAAACTCCACTGGGACATAAACACCAGCAGAAACTCCACTGGGACATAAACACCAGCAGAAACTCCACTGGGACATAAGCACCAGCAGAAACTCCGCTGGGACATAAACACCAGCAGAAACTCCACTGGGACATAAACACCAGCAGAAACTCCACTGGGACATAAACACCAGCAGAAACTCCACTGGGACATAAACACCAGCAGAAACTCCACTGGGACATAAACACCAGCAGAAACTCCACTGGGACATAAACACCAGCAGAAACTCCACTGGGACATAAACACCAGCAGAAACTCCACTGGGACATAAACACCAGCAGAAACTCTGCTGTGGCACAACCACCAGCAACAACTCTGCTGTGACAGAACAGGCATCAACATACAACCGACCTGTGGAAACCTGTGAAGAAGCTCTGGGACACTTTGACACACCCAGGGCGGGGAATTGAACCAGCAACTCCCTGACTGCCAAATGACCGCTCTTACCACTTGAGTATAATAAACATAATAAACCCAATAAGCATTTAAACAGCCTTTCAGTATTTCCCTTCAGATGACATTTTGTCCTTCTGAACGAGTTCCCCATTGAACTTCAGCAGCAGAAAGCTAACAGTGCAATATAATCTCTGTAACAGTTATGAAAGCTAATGCCTGGCATCAGGGCAACAACTGGCAAGGATCGATCTATTCCACACAGATTACACACACAGCTTTATCTGAGTAGACCACACAGAGCTTCTAGCAAAGAATATTCCCCAATCCCTTTCCAGCATGCAATGTTCCAACAGACACGTACCCCTCTGTCCAGTCGGTCTGTGTGTGGGACCCCACAGAGGAAACAGGGTCTATGAAACAGTGCCCTGCTAGCCACTGCACTCAACTCAAACCTTTATCTTTATCCCAATTAAGAGGGATACAAGTTCCACTTGAGAGCTACTGTTCCCACCCACACAACCCCCCCCCCCCCCCACACACACACACACGCACACACACACACACACACACACACACACACACACACAGACAGACAGACAGAGAGACAATCAGACAGATAGACAGACAGAGACACCACATACAACAGTTACTTCTCTAAATTTGTTTATCGACTGGAGTACCTCAGTTACTGTACTTCATTTCACAAATATAATTCAGTGCAGTACAGGTATTTATTCAAGTTTTCTGCAATTTTGTGGGCTGTTTACATTCTTATAGGCGAGCTTAACATTTTATATTTAAGAGGCTTTCCAGGGAATGCCAGTTTGGGCAACAAAAAACGCTCAAATATTTACAGTGGAAAATAACAGGCTTGAAGCCGGCTTACTATATAGTGTAGAACATGAGGGAACTGAATCACTGAGGGGGGAACTCATTTTCTTCCAGGTCTGTAGGTTCTGGAAGTACAGCCATCTGTCAACATTCCATATTGTTTGATACACAGAAATACACACACTTCATATTTTAAGCCTTCACAGACTCGGAGGGAAAATATCTCTCAGAGCACAGAAGCTGGTTTTACTTGATCTTCAAGAAGGTGTGAGTAACTGACGCAATATCGATCTGCAGAGATAAACAGTCAGCCGCATAATTATTTTAATGAAAGAGACTTCCTGTCAGTTAGGAACTTCTGCATCATTAACATCCTTTTAGAGAAGAGGGAACATCAGCAGCCTGCTATCCCCAACTGAAATTTAGCTTATTGAAATGTTGAACTCTTGTCAGGTAAACAGCCGGTTACTATGGGATTCAATAACTCCCCACTGCTTATAATGATCCATCTTACTTCAGTATTATTGATCCATCAAATTATTATTGCTACTCACTTCGCAGGAAGGTCACATTGTCAGAAGCCAAACACGCATAATGCTTGGATGCCATTTACTATCTAGTCACATAAAACAAAGCGAATAAGCTTTAAAGGAAACTTTGACTTTGCTCTTACGAGTTGGGTTGGGTACAGCATGGCAGTATAAAGTCATACCCACAGGCCAAAGTCTACTCTTTCACAATGACTAGGACAAGCTCAGGCTGCTAAGATGGCTGTCAGCTTTAAGCAGCTTGTCGACTGGTCTTGTGTTTCTCCTTTATTCCACACAGTTGCACTCATTATGGAAGCAGCCTTTCCCCTGACCCAGATAACAATGTTAGGTTCCCAGAACGTTTAGTTAGAAGGTTAGTTTTGGTTCCCAGAACGTTCAATTTGTCAAGTTATTAGAAAGTATTTATGTAACATTTCTTAACGTTCTTGCAACGTTGCAGTAACGTCATGAACCTTATTGTAGGTTACCTGAACATAATTGAATGTTATTTTTGTGCAACTGGGGCATGTTCTGTGAGCACGTTCTAAAAACCTTCCTAAATCACATGTTTCAAGAACATTCTAGAAATGTTATTTTTTCTAACATTAGAGTGGAACTTTCTTAGAACCTATATAAAATGTTACTGAATGTTCCAAAAAGATTCCCTGTTAGCTGTGGACTGACTGTGTGTGTGTGTGTGTGTGTGTGTGTGTGTGTGTGAATGGGTGAATGAGAAGCATTCATTCTACAGCACTTTGGATAAAGGCGCTATATCAATGCAGATCATTTACCATTTACCTTGAAATCAACCATGAACTACATCCAGGAAAACCATTGAACCACAGTCCCCAGACTTGAATATTATTGAAAATCTGTGGTGAGATCTCAAACATGCTGTACATGCAAGGGGGCAGAAGAATATTTCTGAGCTTGAGGCGTTTTTCCAGCGGCTACAGCTTAGCTAGCGACAGGAAGCATTTGCAAGTTTGTTATATTTTCCCGAGGAGGAGTAACAAAGTACTAACTGACAGGGCTCCCAAACTTTTGCACAGGGCCTTTTTACTTGTTTTTATTATCTTGAAACTGTAAGAAATTCAAATAAAAGTAATCTTGCTTTAAAACTTTAAGAAAGTTTAAAAAAATGTTTTAACTCTGCACTATTTAGAGGTCAGGTTCACTGAGATATTAATTGTAAAAGGCTTCTTGACCAGGGGTGCCCACATTTTTGCACACCACTGTTCACTTGCACAACGGAAGCGCTGATGTTTTCTTGCTCAAAGAAAAGATTGGGAGTTCCTAACTTCTACATCTAGCTCCTAAAAGGAACATATAAGGGATTGAATGTCCTAAAAGATGGCGGACCTCGATCGCTTTCTAGGTCAGGAGCAAGGAAAATAAAAAGGAGAAAAATAAGCGATTGGAATGAGCCAAAGACTGGCTGCAAAGTGCTGCTGATTCCCCAGGGGCTCAGGCATAGGGGGCGCTGCAGGACAAACAGGCGTGTGTGTGTGTGTGTGTGCGTGCGTGCGTGCGTGCGTGCGTGCATGCGTGCGTCTGTGTGTGCTCAAACTCGGGTTAGCATCCCAATTCAGAGGAATAAAAATTCCACTAGAAAATTACTTTTCACACCCACCAACACACCGAACACGTAACACACACAGGCGCACTCACATTTTGTAAAAATGGATACTGAGCAAAGCGTATGTTGTACGAAAAGTCACACATACATATATCCGTAATAAAATGAATAAATGTCTCTGAAGGTTGCCTCATGGTAAAAACCATTCCTTCCTTGTGATGTCTTCATAAGGAATAGAGGACAGGAAGTAAGGTGAGGAAATTGAAGAAAACTTCCAAAATCGGTCAGGTGAAACAGAAGACCCTGCATCAACACTGGGCACATCTGAGGCATGGCCACCAAGTTCACACTTCCTCCTCATTAAAGAAAAGTGTCACTCTTTTGTCAATTCATATTTTATATATTTGACAAGATTAATATCATGCATGTTCATCATCAGAACATTGCATAGTTAGGCTCAATATTTCAGATGTGGGCTGGGACTGCGGGTCAACAGACAACGTTGACAACGTTTGGCCTTTTGTGCAATGCTTTTATGATTTTATTTTATTTTTTTAATTGGCAGCTATAAACCTTCACATGTTACGTAGTGACGCCCATATATACGCTCAACCACCATGAGATAGACAAGAAAGCATAAAGCGCATCATTCAAAGCAAAACATTGGCCAAGCGCATTGTGCGCAAAATATCCAACGACCTAGTCTATTCAAAATAAAATCAACCAAGTCCTCATGAGCCGTAAAGTCAGCAGATGAACGCCGTGTTTACTTAAATTCAATTTAATATTGGTGATATCTTCCAGATGGCGGAACACCGGGTACGAGATCATACCTTGCCGAAAAAGTACTTCCGCAACAGTCTTCCAAATGTAAATCATACCAGTCAAACTGGTATGAAGCATTAAGTTTATTCAGTCGGACAGGAAAATACAATCCAAAGTACCAAATATCACGATAATTCCGATAAAACAAGAAATACTTAAAGTTTTAAGGTGAAAATGATATTGTTCCGGAAACAGCTTTGGCTGTCATGTGTCAATAAAACACGCAATGCAAATCTGTCGGATACCACTAGACATGAAGACAGGTGGACAGTTTATTTGAACGCCTAACCAGGTAACCAGTCTTACCTTTTCCGTGTGGAAAGAATTTTCATCCTTTTGGGATATACATTTTAGTGAGTTTAAAACTGATGTTGGATGCTGTTCAAGGAATAAATGTTGGAGAGGCGTGAGAGGGAGGCAAGGCTGATCTCACACGCCCGCCCCTCCCCGAGCGAGCGCCAGCATTAGTGTGGAGAATTTCCTCTTCCTCCAACAGGTGTGCGTAAAGGTTGCCACCCCCTAGCGCTGCCCTAAATAAGTTATTATTCCTGTAAATTTCCAGTGGAAATCTGGTATTGTTGGTGTTCTAAAACAGTCCTCCGTGGCTGCTTTTGTTTCGAGTGCGCTCACAACCCCCTCACGTTGCGTCCACTCTGTCAGAAAAGCATGCGCACACATATTGGCAGAAGCCTCACCTTATCAATCATTGTTCAACATGACTCAAGTGTACAGGTGGTATCAACGACGAAGCGAATTATGCATAATTAGTATTGTTTTTGAAATGGTGCATTATCCCTGGTCTCTCCTGTCACTCTGACCATCTGAACTTTTGCTGTTCAGCCACTGTTGACTGAATTAGTTTCACCTACCCACCCCCCAAAGAAAAAAAAATAAAAAAAAGAAAATAAAAATTTTTCAATTGGTCCCCATGCAAATTTCTCACAATTTATACCCCATACTTATAAATGCTCAATCTGTCATTGACCCTCATACGTTTTTACTTGAGTACTTCGCCTATGATTAAGAGTACACTACATTTAGCGATGCCGCGTTATGACTCACTCCTTTCCCGCACAAGTTCTGCACAAGTACGTTTTGGTAGACTGTATATGTTTAATCTTGCGTCCACAAGACAAAGACATCTTTTTGGCGGCTCCGTAGGATCTAAAAGAACGATGAGAAATGGTTACTGTCCAAAAACGTAGTTATGCACTTTAATGGACAATAGAGGGCGCAAGAGTTTCGTCTACATTATTTTGTACCAAAGCGCCTCGGTATCAATTTGACTCCAGACGTTCATTTGTAGAACTATTGACAAAGGAAGTATGCGGAAAATATGTTTTGCCTCCATTTTTGTTACCATTAAAATGTTATTGTTCTTCTCCCTTTCAGAATGTGGACCTATTTATAACCTTTGGATCGGTCCCTTATTGTTTGTCTCAGGGGAGACACAATAAGGGACTCATGAGGGTGAAGAATGGTACAAGACCCCGCCAAACCATCATATCTACAGATGCTCTCTCTCTCTCTCTCTCTCTCTCTCTCTCTCTCTCTCTCTCTCTCTCTCTCTCTCTCTCTCTCTCTCTCTCCCTCTCTCTCTCTCTCGCAGACAAACAGATTTGAAATGAACATACTCACGAGGGGAGACAGGACAGTTATTAAAGCAGTTCTCCTGTTAGCTGAATATATAAATACATGATGAAATCAGTAACATTATTAAAATTATGAATACACTTCAATGAAATAATAATAATAATGTAGAATTTTGTCTGTCTCTCTGTTTGGGTATGTGTGCATGTAGAGCATAGTTCATGTTATTGTGCCTTTGTTTAGGAATGCTTGCCAGACAGAACTATGGTCTGTTTGGGGCCTTGAGGTCTGATAAGACCCACTGTTCTCCATCTAGTCCCTCTTATAACCTTTATAACAGTTGGCCTGCAGTCAACAGTGCAGATCAATTTTTCTTTCTCTGTAGTCATATAGCACAAACTCTCCATCTAAAATAATAAAACATGATTACATTGCAGCTGAACTCACAGTAAGCTCTCTCATAAGTAAGATATGGCAAAGAGGGGTGATAATAATGGAATTTACAGAGTCAATGTATGTAACTTGACTGTAAAATGTACAAGCTTTATGGTAGCTGGAGACATGCAGGCAGGCTGTGTTCTTGGTGGTGGAAGAGCAGGCAGGCTGTGTTCTTGGTGGTGGAAGAGCAGGCAGGCTGCGTTCTTGGTGGTGGAAGAGCAGGCAGGCTGCGTTCTTGGTGGTGGAAGAGCAGGCAGGCTGCGTTCTTGGTGGTGGAAGAGCAGGCAGGCTGCGTTCTTGGGCGCTCTCATATAAAGCTCTGTAGCTCCTCTCTGCTCTCAGATGCCTGCAATGTCAAAAGTAAAAACTCCTCAGCTTTAGAACCCACCTCATACTGTGCTGATCTGAGAAACCCCTCAGCTTCAGAACCAACCTTATACAGTGCTGATCTGAGAGGTTATGAGTGTGTAAATACAGGTCAGTAATTTGGGAAACATTGAGAGATATGCTCACAACTTTAGTTTGCGGTGGTAGAGGTGCTAATGGGAGGTATACCTCTTGGCTCTGCAATGTAGATGTGTGTCAGTTCTGTTATGCTAATCGAAGGGGTTTGTTCCTGAAGCTCTCTAATACAACGGGTGGAGTTCGTACCTGTAGCACTGTTATGGTAATGAGTGCAGTTTGTACCTGTAGCACTGTTATGCTAATGAGGGCAGTTTGTACCTGTAGCACTGTTATGCTGGGCGGCCTGTAGCGTAGTGGTTAAGCTAAATGACTGGGACACGCAAGGTTGGTGGTTCTAATCCTGGTGTAGCCATGATAAGATCTGCCCAGCCATTGGGCCCTTGAGCAAGGCCCTTAACCCTGCATTGCTCCAGGGGAGGATTGTCTCCTTCTTAGTCTAATCAACTGTACGTCGCTCTGGATAATAGCGTCTGCCAAATGCCATTAATATAATGTAATGTAATGCTAATGAGGGCAGTTTGAACCTGTAGCACTGTTATGCTAATGAGGGCAGTTTGTACCTGTAGCACTGTTATGCTAATGAGGGCAGTTTGTACCTGTAGCACTGTTATGCTAATGAGGGCAGTTTGTACCTGGATCACTGTTATGCTAATGAGGGCAGTTTGTACCTGTAGCACTGTTATGCTAATGAGGGCAGTTTGTACCTGTAGCACTGTTATGCTAATGAGGGCAGTTTGTACCTGTAGTTCTGCTATGCGCTGGTCCTGTTGGGCCACCACTCCATCCTGAATCATCAGCTCTTGACTCAGATCAGAAAGCCGTTTGCCATGAGCTTCCATCTTGGCCTAAACACACACATGCACGCACCCACATACACACACATGCACGTAGATACGGACACAAACACACACAGACATGCACATAGGCACATACACACACACCCACACATGCACACAGATTGATTATCATGGGAATGCATACATTATGTGTAATGGACAAACACATTATACACAACACACTATACACACACATACTATTCACATACTGTATGTGCTGACGCCCTATACATAATATGCACATACACATACACACAGATGTATGTAGATATACACATACACACAGATGTATGTAGATATACACATAGACACAGATGTATGTAGATATACACATACACACAGATGTATGTAGATATACACATACACACAGATGTATGTAGATATACACATACACACAGATGTATGTATATACACATACACACAGATGTATGTATATTCACATATACACAGATGTATGTAGATATACACATACACACAGATGTATGTATATACACATACACACAGATGCATGTAGATATACACATACACACAGATGTATGTAGATATACACATACACACAGATGCATGTAGATATACACATACACACAGATGTATGTAGATATACACATACACACAGATGTATGTAGATATACACATAGACACAGATGTATGTATATACACATACACACAGATGTATGTATATACACATACACACAGATGTACGTAGATATACACATTCACACAAATGTACGTAGATTGAGATGTAACAGAGTGTGTGATGTCGTGGCCTGTTACACACGCAGACCGACCTGCAGCAGAGTGATGTTGAGGGGCGTTACATCGCTGGTCCCGGGAGCAGTGAAGGCCTGGACGAGCTCTCGGACCCGGCTCAGCCTGCGTTCCAGCGCGCCCCAGCCGTCCAGCTCCCGCAGAGACTCCGCCCCTCTCCTCAGCCCCTCCCCCCGCGCCGCGCCCGCCTGGAGCTCCCCCCTCAGCCCCGCCCACAGCCCGCGCAGCCGCCGCGCCCGTCTGCGCAGACGGGACAGCCGCCGCGCGTGTCTGCGCAGCTCCTGAGCGGCCTGCGCGCCCTGCCTCTCCACCGCCCGCCCGTTCTCCGTCACGCCCGCCAGCAGGCGGAGCAGCCCGTCGGTCAGAACGCCCACCTGGGCGTGGGGGGCAGGGCCGGCGGCGGGGAGGGAGGGGCGGAGCACCGCCAGCCACACGCACAGCTGCAGCGCGTGCCTCGTCGTCATGGTCACCGCTCCGCTCAGCTCGTCTGCCCGGAGACCTGTGAGGGGCCGCCGACGGAGTCGGGCCATGAAGAAGCAGGGGGAGGGGCTTCCCTGTGAACGCTGGCCAATCGGACCTCGTCTTTTGTTTGGGGAAGTGTCTCAACATATTCAGTGGTGATCAGTCATGTTTGAGTCAGTCATCCAAGTATGGATCAATGTAGAACTTTTAGGATGTCACCATTGTGTGTGTGTGTGTGTGTGTGTATGTGTGCATGTGTGTGAGTGTGAGTGTGTGTGTGGGATGGGTGTGCAGGTGTGGAGTGCAGACAGGTACACAGCAGAAGCCAGTCTGGCAGAGTGAGTGCTAGCCGATGGGTTACTTCCTGTTTGGCTTTGTGTTCTGCAGGGTGAAGAACCAGAGCAATCAGGGGAGAAGCCTACTTGCTCTTCTGTCCTGTCACACCAAACCCACTCCTAATGAACCAGATTAAAGGCTACTCCCTGCAGATTTGAGTGGTCGGGCTTTACACAACAACTGTAAACAACAGTGTAACAGGGGAGCCAGTAGTTTGGGTTTGAGGAAAATAACATCAGAGAGAAGCCACATTCACATTTATCACGAGAGAAACATATACTACTCACAGACTACTTGCACACTACTTACTTGCTCTATTTCTTTACTTCTCTACTTTTCTATCTCACTCCCTCTCTCCATTTAGCCGTTTGCTCACACTGCAGTTAAACATACCCCATTCTCCTCCTCAGCGCACAATAAAACCATAACAGATGCCAGAGACTAATACCTCTCTGGCTTGTTTAAAAGTGACAGTAACTAGTACCGTTGATAGGGTTATCTTACAGGAACAAATGGCCATACAGATTGGTTGGTTCTGGATGGTAGTATGGTCAGGTTGCACAGTGTTTATCTCTGGAGTAGACAGTTTGTAAATGGGAGACTACGAGCCCCCACTCCACCTGCTGCAGTACCGTGGAGTCGCCCAGGGACCCATATTAGGGGCATTTTTATTTTTATTTTCTATTTATATGCTTCTTCTAGGCCAAATTATGCTTTTCTTTTCATCTTTCAGAAGATGACACACAACTATACTTGTCTTTCATGCCTGGTGACTGAGAATGCATAAAATACTGAACAACAACATGAAGAATACAGGTGTCCTATAAGCATTTAGGAAATACATTTAAAATGATATAATTTCATGGTAAACCCACGTGCTCCTCTCTTCATGGCTGAATGATTATACAGCAGTTTATTCAGTGCATAATTTCACTACCGCTCAAATGAATGCCACAGCTGCACTGTATTAACTTTTTACACTAGCTCACGGTTTGTTCTTAGAATACATTTTATTATTTTTCCCAGAGTAAATTTCTGAGATTCCCATGCAACCACAATTCGTTTATTATTTAAGTTTGAGTTAATGATAATAATAATAATGATAATAATATATTATCATTATTCTTATTCGCACAACCCACCTCACACTCAAGTATTTGTGTAAGTGTATGTATGTATGGGTTTGAGAGAAAATACCTGTGTTTGTGAGAGAGACAGAGAGAGAAAAGGTGTGTGTATGTCTCTTGGTTGTGCTGGATTAGACGGGTGTTTCATTTCAAACTCTCAGAGGGACCTAGTGCTACTGTCGAGAGCAAACCTCTCTCTCTCTCTCCCTTTGCTTTCTTTCACTCTTCCTCTTTTTCTCCTTCTTTGTGATTTGTTAGAGTGATGCAAGGAGGTTTTCTGTGCCTTGTGCTGTTTTGTTGTATTGTTATAATAAAGGTGTGTTGAAACCTTTATACAATCTCCATCTTTCTTTCTCGCTCTCTCTCCCTCCCTCTAGAACAGAGGTGCGAGTAGAGGTAAGTGTGGTTTTTACTCCTCTGTAAGTTTAACCTGTTCCTGATAGGTCAGAGTCACTTTGATAAAGCGTACCTTAGTTAGACATAATATAAACACATTCACATTAAATAAATGTGCACATACATGCCATACATATTTATCCTCTTTCTACCATGGCATGTGCATGCTTACCTTGCTCCGCAAGGTTAGAAATTGCATTTGTTATTTAGCTGATGCCTTTTCTCCAAAGTGACTTACAGTTGCTTAGACTGAGCAGGGGCCAATACCCCCTGGAGCAATGTGGGCTTAAGGGCCCAAACAGCTGCATGGACCTTATCATGGCTACACCGGGGCTTGAACCACTAACAGTCCGGGTCCCAGTTATGTTCCTTAGCCACTGGGCTACAAGCTGCCTACAATTCTCTTCTCTCCCTGGATGACAGGCTGAGGAGATGAGTGGAGGAAAGGAGGATACATGTTTTTCAGTATTGGGATGCACCCCAAGTGCCTGTAATGGTGCAGAGTCTGTAGTCATGTGACCATCAGGTCATGTGGGTAGGGTCTTGTCTGTAGCTTTCTCTCACCACTGCAGTGGGACTCATCACACAGAATTGACCTTTAACGCCTGACACTCGCCAGGCACTGCTTGTAAAGAGGACACCTCTCTCTGTATGAGCAGCATTGTCAAAGGTCTGATTATTTCAGTTCTGCTTGGACCTAGTGCTGCTTAAATCCTGCAGGGCACTTTGAGTGAAGTTAATTTCCGTCATTCTTTAGTCATTCCAGTGAAGTTGTTCCCCCTAATGTGGGCACATTTAGTAAAGTAGGAAGTACTACTCAGAATATTTCTTTGCCATTTTAGGGGAAAAATCCATTGACTTTAGATCATCATAATGCGAAAGAAGGCATTACAACAAGAAAAAGACAGAGTGTGTGTGGAGCCAGACCGATGTCTGCAGAATGCATTGCCTCTGAGGAACTCAGTGTTAATTGGGGTTGCTGTAACTGTCCCTTTGCGGTAAAAGTAAAAGCTAACAGTATGGCAGGCATCACGGAAACTCCTGCGTTTCCAGCATGTCCTTGTGTCTCCCAGTTGCGAGCATAGTATCGCTAGGTTAGACTATCAGGACCCATTCCCACCCAGAATCTGGACACATTCCCACCCGGAATCTGGAACCACTCCCACCCAGGGCTGTTAGAAACTCAGACAATAATCAATACATCCTCCCAGAAATCAAAGACCTGTGAAACTCTTCATTTTGAAGGGACTGTTGCAGTAGTATACTACCCCCTAGTGGTCACAATGGGAAATGGCGACCACAGCCGAAAGAAGCCAAATGCTGTCATTACCTGCCTCTGATGGTAAGATCAGTTCAGACCCTCATAGCAGACATTTTTGTATTTAATAAAAAATTTTAACATACTGTAAGCAATTGACTACTTTTTACATAAAAACTTGATCAAGGCTGTCTGAGATCAGAAGCAAGCCAATCAAAGTCTGCAGAAGTTCTCCAACATGCTCGGAACAACCTCCTTGTCTTATAGAACTGCAGGACAGCATTGCATTATTTTGGAAAGAATCTTATCTGTACAGAATGGTATACAGGTGCCTAAGACTTTTGCACAGTACTGTATGTCAGACAGCCTGCTGTTCCCCTCTGAATACAATTTACTCGCATGGCTTACATACTCCATTACATACCCTATTACTGCTCCTGAAATCCCATTACACTTCCTAGCTAGTCAAGACTGTGAGTGTGATGCTTAAAATGGATGTTGTAGTTATTCAAAAACAATTTGTTAAGTCCATGGTGGAGAAAAGTATCACTGTTCCTTAATCACGTACTTTCCTCCATATAATGACAGTACCTTCAAACAAAGCCTAATAATGTGCAATATCAGCTAATAATGCACCATTACTGGCAGGCAATTATAAATGCACTTTTTTCTAGAATAAAAGAGATCACATTACAAAGTGTTGCTCAAAACCGCTAACACTCACACACCAACCCCTTAAGTCTCACCGTGCGGGTTTGTTTACATTCATTCAATTTTTCAATCGCTATGGAAACAGAATATACTGCTTGAAAGCATTCAAACTCACAGTTCTAACAGCTTTATCTGCATAACCTACTTTAAGATGCCATTGCTTTAGTGACAACAGTTCCTTATTTTGTAGCATGTCGGTGGTAAAGCAAGCGTGGGGGGGAACTCACCTTCTCTACATTTTGGAAATCCACATGCTACAAGAAATAAGGCAATGTCAGTGTCCTTTTCATGGCAAGGGTCCAGCGAAATGCATAATAGTTTCTTGTTATAAAAAAACACAATAGTCTGTATCCACTCAAAAACAGAAAATATTTTCAGTGAGAAAGAAATCTCCACCTCCACTGTGTTTGAGCTTCTGTAATGCTGTTTTACTAATACTTAGAGTTCTCCCCAAAGGATTACCTTTCAGAAGAGACCAGGATCATTTGTGTAGTGAAAAGGGTTCAAGAATAATAGCCATTTTATTTCAGGTATGTCATTTTCAAGCTTGTGTTAAGAAAAGGGGGCAATACTTGAGGGGTTAAGAGCAGAAATAAAACTTAGTGTAAAATCAACAATATGTATGGTCACTGCTTCCCCACTGGAGCCTACATTTATTACTCAATAAATATGTGCGTAGTTTCCCCTGGCAACACTGCCTCTCGGTAACAGCACCCTGTGTGAAATCATCCACTCAGAATCCCGACTCAGCTCTTTCTGAACTCTGTTGTTCTTCTTGGATCACAGATGCCCTGAAAGCCATTAAACCAGAACAATGCAGGCTGCAGATGAGGTAGAGAAATTCAGGGATACATGCGGATGAATAAATTTGGAAATCCCATCTTGCCCAGTGTAGGGTAGGTTTGAAGGAAGCCAAGGCAACTTGTCGCTCAACTTCAATAAACAACAGCAATCCCAGGCCAGCAACCATATTTCATACAATGTAAATAAATAGACAGCCCCATACTGGATTATAAACTCGCTGAAAATTCTGGCTCAACATTTCAAAAGTTTGTGGATTTCTTCAGTTTGACCTCACATTCGTTGTTTCATGTCAAATCCAATGTGCTGGAACAAAAAATATGTCAGTGTCCAAATACTTCTGGACTGCACTGTACCTGTATGTATGCATCATTATTATTATTAGCATTATTTCCGTTGTTTACCTCAGTTATGCAAGACATGTCTTTCCTCTTGTTAATGTTCAAAATGTGATTAAACCTACATATTGTATCATATTAATGCCAACTCTGTGTCGCAAAATTGCAATTAATTGCATTGTCATGCAGGTCCCTTAAAAGTCCATTGGTTCCGTAAGCCCGCAAAACAAAGTTTTCAACTTATACGCATAAAAATGTGAAGCCGTGACGCAGACACACGAGTGATGTCATATACTTGTCGACCTGATGGGTACAGCAAGATAGGGGCTGGATACCTGCCAGGTTTTTCTTTTTTCCCCCAAGTATGAGGCGATTATCCTACCGCTTGCTTTCAATCACGTCGCGGCGAGGAGGAGTTAGCACACCTGCGGGAAGTTAAATCCATTACAATTCAGCGGGTCTGCATCTACGTGTCAGCACCTGAAACAGTGTTCGGGCTTTGGATGGTGTTTTAGCCCCACAGATAGTGCCGTCGTTTGACTTCTGTCTTTAATATGATGGGGGTGATTGACGATCTCAGCGCTATGCCGGACACCGGTTTTGGATGCCCCGTGACGAACCGTTTCGACCAGCTTCTGGACGACGAGGCTGACCCGTTTGAAATCCTTCGCCAGGCCAAGGCTGAGAAACAGAAGAAGAAAAAAGAAGAGCGGAAGAAAGCTGACCCGGCGAAGACGGGAAAAAAGGAATCTCAAAAAGAGAGAAAGGTTCCTTTAAGCGAGGGAGGTGCGTATTCTGGATAAAACCAATTAAACGACCGTCATTTTTAGCGTATGTTCAGGACAGAGTTGAGCGTTTCCTTTCATTAAAAGCGATGTCTGTTTTGGCACGTGTTCTGTGGAGTGGTTAGCTCAGGCTAGCCGGCTTTACCAGATAAGTTCTGAGGTTTGTGGTTTATTGGAAACCAATGCCATTACGTCCATTTACCTGCAACATGCCCCATCCGATTTAATAACCGCGACTGTAAGCGGTTGTGCCAGTGTTCACTGGAAATAACTATAAAGGTAGTATCCATTATTGCCATTATTTATTACTTTGATCTCGTCAGATTTGCCTGAGACTATGATCAATAAAACCGAATCCTCCTTGTTTAAGAACATTCTTACGAGATATACTCTCAACTGAAATGACCTGAGGTCGTATCTTATCTATCACAGTATCTCCTGGTCCGAACCGTGATACCTCAATGCGAGTTCGGCCTGAATGTGCACAAAATATTACGTCTTTGGTTTATGGAAAAGGTGCGGTTTACGTGTTTAACGTGTATTTAACAGAGCAAAACATTGCCTTGTCCTGCAACTTTGTGCAGATGAGGTGAAAAGTGGCTCTTGGGCCGGTTGGGCTCGTTAACCCGGTTTCTCCTGCAGGTCCGAAGGCCCCCGTTCGTGTGGCCCCTAGCGAGGACCGCGGGGAGAAACGCGTGGTGTTCCGGGAACGCCGATACGAGACGGACGCTCCTCTGGAGTACTCCATCGTGAAGTACGGTCTGGCAGGTTCCAGAGATTTACCCTCTGTATATACCTCTGAATTACTGTTGCACACATCCCTGATTAATGCAGATGCTGATGTTGCAGGATTCTAGCTGGATTTACGCTGCAGTTGTGCAATTAATTTGCTATAGGCTCATTTCATAACTGGGTGACCCTTATTGGACTGAGCAAGTATGTTCACATGCACACAATACTTTGAACAATAGTACATTGCAAATATTTTGAATAGGTTTTACCTGTACCATGCAAAACGATTACTGCAGATATTCATGTATACATGGTAATCTGTGTATCCCAAATAGATTCTCTAGGATATGGCTGAATTTGTTGAATTTTTTTGGTGTTTACCAGGCTCCTATCCAGAGCATTTTCTAGTGTAGATTCTTTACGCCATTCATATACACAGCTTGGTGTTTACTTTAGTACTTTGGGTGGGGTGCATTGCTCAAGGGCTGTGCCATGCCTGGCCTGGGAACTGTACTAACAAGCCCCGCTCCCTCGCCATTGTGCTTAAATATCCTCGAGTATTATTCCAGAGCTTGATTTGTGCCACTTCTGTGCAACTGAATGTTGTCTTGATCTGGTAGTGTGGCTTCTTTTGATCACATGACCCTGTGTTGAAAGGTGTGTGTTTCATGGTAGAAGTTTAACTGAATGTGTTCTTTTTGGGAAAGCCTTTGACTCACACTTGTGTATTTTGTTACTTAACAATGTTCATAATGTGTTAAGCATGTGGTTTGCCATTTAAATGGGTTATTTGCCCTAATTTTCTATTTCAGCATACACCATTATCTAAAGCCACTGACACAGGTGACATTTTACGTGCAGTTTATACAGCCGGGTATTTTGCTGAAGTCATTCAGGTCAGGTCAGCTCAAGGGGAGACCCTGTTTCCTCATCTTCATTCCTGGTCCTGGAGAGCTGCAGGGTGTGCTGGGCTTTGTTTTTGCCTTGGCCTTAATGGCAGCAACCGGTTCAGACCAAAGAAACCAGGTTAGGTGAGTCAACTACTTTAATTGATCAATTAAGTACCCAGTAACCACAAAAGATGGCTCACCTTGTGGCTCTCTAGGCTCAGGGGTGAGGACCACTGCGCTGTGTGGAACTAGGACCACTGTGCTGTGTGGAACTAGGACCACTGTGCTGTGTGGAACTAGGACCACTGTGCTGTGTGGAACTAGGACCACTGTGCTGTGTGGAACTAGGACCACTGTGCTGTGTGGAACTAGGACCACTGTGCTGTGTGGAACTAGGACCACTGCGCTGTGTGGAACTAGGACCACTGCGCTGTGTGGAACTAGGACCACTGCGCTGTGTGGAACTAGGACCACTGCGCTGTGTGGAACTAGGACCACTGCGCTGTGTGGAACTAGGACCACTGCGCTGTGTGGAACTACGGACCCGCGGCCTTTTGAGTTACGTCAGGGGTGCACAACTCTTGTCCTGGAGGGCCCATCTGCGTGCTGGTTTTGTTCAAACCAATTACCTTAATTCTAGTTTTCTGACCGCTCTATAAACTACACTGGTTCACTCCTGCACTGGATCTGTAAAATGGCCGTCGCTCTTAGCCCCCCCCGTAGCCCCCCTGTAGCCCCCCGTTAGCCTCTGTAGCCCCGGGTAAAACTGAAGTTGTTTGCGTGTTTCCTCCCCCAGGCCCGAGGAGCAGGGGGACTATGGCTCCAGGGGTGGTCGGGGGAGATTGCGGGGGCGGGGGGGCAGAGGTGCGGGTTATCCCCGGGGTACAGAGGCTACTGACCCCCGACGCAAGAGGGAGTTCGACCGCCACAGCGGAAGTGTGAAAACGTATGTATTTTTCTGTTCCTTTTTCTGACCCCAAAATGGGGATAAACATAAATAAATCTGCAGGCTGTAATGGCAACATTTAGAACAGGGGTGTAACCGACCTTGGTCAAATGCGTAATTGGATTTCAATACTTTTCTTTACTTGATTGCTCTTGCCTGGTCCAATTAGTCCTACCAAGAGTTGAATGTGGGGTTTGTGATTGAGTATTTTATAGGTTCCAATACATCATGCAAGCTCCGGAAGGCATAGAAAAAAAGTATTTCAATCCTAAACGATTGTGTAAATGACCCAGGTATGCATTTTACGTGTGTTCTCCAGCATTTTTCAAAGTTTGATTTGAAGCTTGCTGTATGAAAATGATATTTGCTCCTCTGCCACCTCAAGCACATTGCTGCATGCACATTTCATGAAATGGGATGAATTTATCGCATCCAGTGTGTTTCCTCTGGGGGTCAGCTGCTCTTCAGACGCATGCGTGCAATGTACACATGGCCCACGTGTTTTGTAAGTTGCTTTGGATAAGTGTCTGCTAAAGAACATGCTATGTATTTTATGGTGCGTGTGGGTCTAACGTACACACTTGGATGTGTTTCAGAGGGGTTCGGCCAGAGGAGAAGAGGGGGGGAAATGGGTCTCATAACTGGGGCTCCATGAAGGACCAGATGAGGTGGGTCCAGATCTGTGTGTTCAATGGTGTGGATGGTACTAACTGAGGCAGTGTGTGTTTTTCAGTGTTGGCATGGTGATGTACATTACATTAATGGTATTTGGTAGATGCTCTTATCCAGAGTGATGTACAGTTGATTAGACTAAGCAGGAGACCATCCTCCCCTGGAGCAATGCAGGGTTAAGGGCCTTGCTCAAGGGCCCAACGGCTTTGCGGATCTTATTTTGGCTACACCGGGGACCGAACCACCGTGTCCCAGTCATGTACCTTAACCACTATGCTAAAGGCCGCCGTGTGTGTGTGTGTGTGTGTGTGTGTGTGTGTGTGTGTGTGTGTGTGTGTGTGTGTGTGTGTGTGTGTGTGTGTGTGTGTGTGTGTGTGTGTGTGTGTGTGTGTGTGTGTGTGTGTGTGTGTGTGTGTGTGTTTTCTCTCAGTGCTGTGATGGATGGGATCCCTAATGAAGATGTCGGAGACGCAGAGGGAGTGCAGGAGGTCAAGGGGGAGCTCCGGTGAGTGCAGGAGGTCGAGGGAGAGCTATAACCACTTTGGGATAATCGATATGGACAAGCTTGGTCCCGGGGGTCGACTCAAGAGAAGTCTGGGTACTGGGAATCCTGTTGGGGCTTCAGTAATATTATTGGGCTCCAGAGTTGGTACGGGGGACAGGGGGGCTTGAGTGTTGGGGGCTCTGGCCTGTGGAACGGTTTGACTGCGGTTTCAGGGTGACAGACGCGGAGGCGGCCAAAAAGAAGGCTGCTGCGCTGATGTCTCTGGACGAGTGGAAGGCTCTGCAGCAGCAGAGTCGACCCAAGATGGAGCTGAACCTGCGCCGGGCCGACACCAACGTGCCGTCAAAAGCCGTGGTCATTCACCAGTCCAAGCACCTGGAGGTGTGTGGGTGTGTCTGTGAAAAAGCGTGTGTGTGAGAGTGAGAGTGTGTGTGAGAGTGAGAGTGTGTGAGAGTGAGAGTGTGTGTGAGAGTGAGAGTGTGTGTGAGAGTGAGAGTGTGTGTGAGAGTGAGAGTGTGTGTGAGAGTGTGTGTGAGAGTGTGTGTGAGAGTGTGTGTGAGAGTGTGTGTGAGAGTGTGTGTGAGAGTGTGTGTGAGAGTGTGTGTGAGAGTGTGTGTGAGAGTGAGAGTGTGTGTGAGAGTGTGTGTGAGAGTGTGTGTGAGAGTGTGTGTGAGAGTGAGAGTGTGTGTGTGAGAGTGAGAGTGTGTGTGTGAGAGTGAGAGTGTGTGTGCGAGAGTGAGAGTGTGTGTGCGAGAGTGAGAGTGTGTGTGCGAGAGTGAGAGTGTGTGTGCGAGAGTGAGAGAGTGTGTGCGAGAGTGAGAGAGTGTGTGCGAGAGTGAGAGTGTGTGCGAGAGTGAGAGAGTGTGTGCGAGAGTGAGAGAGTGTGTGCGAGAGTGAGAGAGAGTGTGCGAGAGTGAGAGAGTGTGTGCGAGAGTGAGAGAGTGTGTGTGCGAGAGTGAGTGTGTGTGTGCGAGAGTGAGTGTGTGTGTGCGAGAGTGAGTGTGTGTGTGCGAGAGTGAGTGTGTGTGTGCGAGAGTGAGTGAGTGTGTGCGAGAGTGAGTGAGTGTGTGCGAGAGTGAGTGAGTGTGTGCGAGAGTGAGTGAGTGTGTGCGAGAGTGAGTGAGTGTGTGCGAGAGTGAGTGAGTGTGTGCGAGAGTGAGTGAGTGTGTGCGAGAGTGAGTGAGTGTGTGCGAGAGTGAGTGAGTGTGTGCGAGAGTGAGTGAGTGAGTGTGTGCGAGAGTGAGTGAGTGAGTGTGTGCGAGAGTGAGTGAGTGAGTGTGTGCGAGAGTGAGTGAGTGAGTGTGTGCGAGAGTGAGTGAGTGAGTGAGTGCGAGAGTGAGTGAGTGAGTGCGAGAGTGAGTGAGTGAGTGCGAGAGTGAGTGAGTGAGTGAGTGCGAGAGTGAGTGAGTGAGTGCGAGAGTGAGTGAGTGAGTGCGAGAGTGAGTGAGTGAGTGCGAGAGTGAGTGAGTGAGTGCGAGAGTGAGTGAGTGTGTGCGAGAGTGAGTGAGTGAGTGTGTGCGAGAGTGAGTGAGTGAGTGTGTGCGAGAGTGAGTGAGTGAGTGTGTGCGAGAGTGAGTGAGTGTGTGCGAGAGTGAGTGAGTGAGTGTGTGCGAGAGTGAGTGAGTGTGTGCGAGAGTGAGTGAGTGAGTGAGTGAGTGTGTGCGAGAGTGAGTGAGTGAGTGTGTGCGAGAGTGAGTGAGTGAGTGTGTGCGAGAGTGAGTGAGTGAGTGTGTGCGAGAGTGAGTGAGTGAGTGTGTGCGAGAGTGAGTGAGTGAGTGTGTGCGAGAGTGAGTGAGTGTGTGCGAGAGTGAGTGAGTGAGTGTGTGCGAGAGTGAGTGAGTGAGTGTGTGCGAGAGTGAGTGAGTGAGTGTGTGCGAGTGTGCGAGAGTGAGTGTGTGCGAGTGTGCGAGAGTGAGTGAGTGAGTGAGTGAGTGTGTGCGAGAGTGAGTGAGTGAGTGTGTGCGAGAGTGAGTGAGTGAGTGTGTGCGAGAGTGAGTGAGTGTGTGCGAGAGTGAGTGAGTGAGTGTGTGCGAGAGTGAGTGAGTGTGTGCGAGAGTGAGTGAGTGAGTGAGTGAGTGAGTGAGTGAGTGAGTGAGTGAGTGAGTGAGTGAGTGAGTGAGTGAGTGAGTGAGTGAGTGAGTGAGTGAGTGAGTGCGTGCGAGAGTGAGTGAGTGAGTGAGTGAGTGAGTGAGTGAGTGAGTGAGTGAGTGAGTGAGTGAGTGAGTGAGTGAGTGAGTGAGTGAGTGAGTGAGTGAGTGAGTGAGTGAGTGAGTGAGTGAGTGAGTGAGTGAGTGAGTGAGTGAGTGAGTGAGTGAGTGAGTGAGTGAGTGAGTGAGTGAGTGAGTGAGTGAGTGAGTGAGTGAGTGAGTGAGTGAGTGAGTGAGTGAGTGAGTGAGTGAGTGAGTGAGTGAGTGAGTGAGTGAGTGAGTGAGTGAGTGAGTGAGTGAGTGAGTGAGTGAGTGAGTGAGTGAGTGAGTGAGTGAGTGAGTGAGTGCGAGAGTGAGTGTGTGCGAGAGTGAGTGAGTGAGTGTGTGCGAGAGTGAGTGAGTGAGTGAGTGTGTGCGAGAGTGAGTGAGTGAGTGAGTGTGTGCGAGAGTGAGTGAGTGAGTGAGTGTGTGCGAGAGTGAGTGAGTGAGTGAGTGTGTGCGAGAGTGAGTGAGTGAGTGAGTGTGTGCGAGAGTGAGTGAGTGAGTGTGTGCGAGAGTGAGTGAGTGAGTGTGTGCGAGAGTGAGTGAGTGAGTGTGTGCGAGAGTGAGTGAGTGTGTGCGAGAGTGAGTGAGTGTGTGCGAGAGTGAGTGAGTGTGTGCGAGAGTGAGTGAGTGTGTGCGAGAGTGAGTGAGTGAGTGCGAGAGTGAGTGAGTGAGTGTGTGCGAGAGTGAGTGAGTGAGTGTGTGCGAGAGTGAGTGAGTGAGTGTGTGCGAGAGTGAGTGAGTGAGTGTGTGCGAGAGTGAGTGAGTGAGTGTGCGAGAGTGAGTGAGTGAGTGTGCGAGTGTGTGCGAGAGTGAGTGTGCGAGTGTGTGCGAGAGTGAGTGTGCGAGTGTGTGCGAGAGTGAGTGAGCGAGTGTGTGCGAGAGTGAGTGAGCGTGTGAGTGTGTGAGTGTGTGAGCGTGTGAGTGTGTGAGTGTGTGAGCGTGTGAGTGTGTGAGTGTGTGAGCGTGTGAGCGTGTGAGTGTGTGAGCGTGTGAGTGAGTGCGTGCGAGAGCGAGTGAGTGAGTGCGAGAGTGAGCGAGTGAGTGCGTGCGAGAGTGAGTGAGTGAGTGCGTGCGAGAGTGAGTGAGTGAGTGCGTGCGAGAGTGAGTGAGTGAGTGCGTGCGAGAGTGAGTGAGTGTGTGCGAGAGTGAGTGAGTGTGTGCGAGAGTGAGTGAGTGTGTGCGAGAGTGAGTGAGTGAGTGCGAGAGTGAGTGAGTGCGAGAGTGAGTGAGTGAGTGTGTGCGAGAGTGAGTGAGTGAGTGTGTGCGAGAGTGAGTGAGTGAGTGTGCGAGAGTGAGTGAGTGAGTGTGCGAGTGTGTGCGAGAGTGAGTGTGCGAGTGTGTGCGAGAGTGAGTGAGCGAGTGTGTGCGAGAGTGAGTGAGCGAGTGTGTGCGAGAGTGAGTGAGCGTGTGAGTGTGTGAGTGTGTGAGCGAGTGAGTGAGTGAGTGAGTGAGTGAGCGAGTGAGTGAGTGAGTGAGTGAGTGAGTGAGTGAGTGAGTGAGTGAGTGAGTGAGTGAGTGAGTGAGTGAGTGAGTGAGTGAGTGAGTGAGTGCGTGCGAGAGTGAGTGAGTGAGTGCGTGCGAGAGTGAGTGAGTGCGTGCGAGAGTGAGTGAGTGAGTGTGTGCGAGAGTGAGTGAGTGTGTGCGAGAGTGAGTGAGTGTGTGCGAGAGTGAGTGAGTGTGTGCGAGAGTGAGTGAGTGAGTGCGAGAGTGAGTGAGTGAGTGTGTGCGAGAGTGAGTGAGTGAGTGTGTGCGAGAGTGAGTGAGTGTGTGCGAGAGTGAGTGAGTGTGTGCGAGAGTGAGTGAGTGTGTGCGAGAGTGAGTGAGTGAGTGTGCGAGAGTGAGTGAGTGTGTGCGAGAGTGAGTGAGTGAGTGTGTGCGAGAGTGAGTGAGTGTGTGCGAGAGTGAGTGTGTGCGAGAGTGAGAGAGTGAGAGAGTGAGAGAGTGAGAGAGTGAGAGAGTGAGAGAGTGAGAGAGTTAGAGAGTTAGAGAGTTAGAGAGTGAGAGAGTGAGAGAGTGAGAGCGTGCGAGAGTGAGTGAGTGTGTGCGAGAGTGAGTGAGTGTGTGCGAGAGTGAGTGAGTGAGTGTGTGCGAGAGTGAGTGAGTGAGTGTGTGCGAGAGTGAGTGAGTGTGTGCGAGAGTGAGTGAGTGTGTGCGAGAGTGAGTGAGTGTGTGCGAGAGTGAGTGAGTGTGTGCGAGAGTGAGTGAGTGAGTGTGTGCGAGAGTGAGTGAGTGAGTGTGTGCGAGAGTGAGTGAGTGAGTGTGTGCGAGAGTGAGTGAGTGTGTGCGAGAGTGAGTGAGTGTGTGCGAGAGTGAGTGAGTGTGTGCGAGAGTGAGTGAGTGTGTGCGAGAGTGAGTGAGTGTGTGCGAGAGTGAGTGAGTGTGTGCGAGAGTGAGTGAGTGAGTGAGTGCGAGAGTGAGTGAGTGAGTGCGAGAGTGAGTGAGTGAGTGTGTGCGAGAGTGAGTGAGTGAGTGTGTGCGAGAGTGAGTGAGTGAGTGTGTGCGAGAGTGAGTGAGTGAGTGTGTGCGAGAGTGAGTGAGTGAGTGTGTGCGAGAGTGAGTGAGTGAGTGTGTGCGAGAGTGAGTGAGTGAGTGTGCGAGAGTGAGTGAGCGAGTGTGTGCGAGAGTGAGTGAGCGTGTGAGTGTGTGAGTGTGTGAGTGTGTGAGCGTGTGAGTGTGTGAGTGTGTGAGTGTGTGAGTGTGTGAGTGTGTGAGTGTGTGAGTGCGAGAGTGAGTGAGTGAGTGAGTGAGTGAGTGAGTGAGTGAGTGAGTGAGTGAGTGAGTGAGTGCGAGAGTGAGTGAGTGAGTGCGAGAGTGAGTGAGTGCGTGCGAGAGTGAGTGAGTGAGTGCGTGCGAGAGTGAGTGAGTGAGTGCGTGCGAGAGTGAGTGAGTGAGTGCGTGCGAGAGTGAGTGAGTGAGTGCGTGCGAGAGTGAGTGAGTGTGTGCGCGAGAGTGAGTGAGTGTGTGCGAGAGTGAGTGAGTGTGTGCGAGAGTGAGTGAGTGAGTGTGTGCGAGAGTGAGTGAGTGTGTGCGAGAGTGAGTGAGTGTGTGCGAGAGTGAGTGTGTGCGAGAGTGAGTGAGTGTGTGCGAGAGTGAGTGAGTGAGTGCGAGAGTGAGTGAGTGTGTGCGAGAGTGAGTGAGTGAGTGCGAGAGTGAGTGAGTGTGTGCGAGAGTGAGTGAGTGTGTGCGAGAGTGAGTGAGTGAGTGCGTGCGAGAGTGAGTGAGTGAGTGCGTGCGAGAGTGAGTGAGTGAGTGCGTGCGAGAGTGAGTGAGTGAGTGCGTGCGAGAGTGAGTGAGTGAGTGTGTGCGAGAGTGAGTGAGTGTGTGCGAGAGTGAGTGTGTGCGAGAGTGAGTGAGTGTGTGCGAGAGTGAGTGAGTGTGTGCGAGAGTGAGTGAGTGAGTGCGAGAGTGAGTGAGTGAGTGTGTGCGAGAGTGAGTGAGTGTGTGCGAGAGTGAGTGAGTGTGTGCGAGAGTGAGTGAGTGTGTGCGAGAGTGAGTGAGTGTGTGCGAGAGTGAGTGAGTGAGTGTGCGAGAGTGAGTGAGTGAGTGTGTGCGTGAGTGAGTGAGTGTGTGCGAGAGTGAGTGAGTGAGTGTGTGCGAGAGTGAGTGAGTGTGTGCGAGAGTGAGTGTGTGCGAGAGTGAGAGAGTGAGAGAGTGAGAGAGTGAGAGAGTGAGAGAGTGAGAGAGTGAGAGAGTTAGAGAGTTAGAGAGTTAGAGAGTGAGAGAGTGAGAGAGTGAGAGCGTGCGAGAGTGAGTGAGTGTGTGCGAGAGTGAGTGAGTGTGTGCGAGAGTGAGTGAGTGAGTGTGTGCGAGAGTGAGTGAGTGAGTGTGTGCGAGAGTGAGTGAGTGTGTGCGAGAGTGAGTGAGTGTGTGCGAGAGTGAGTGAGTGTGTGCGAGAGTGAGTGAGTGTGTGCGAGAGTGAGTGAGTGAGTGTGTGCGAGAGTGAGTGAGTGAGTGTGTGCGAGAGTGAGTGAGTGAGTGTGTGCGAGAGTGAGTGAGTGAGTGTGTGCGAGAGTGAGTGAGTGTGTGCGAGAGTGAGTGAGTGTGTGCGAGAGTGAGTGAGTGTGTGCGAGAGTGAGTGAGTGTGTGCGAGAGTGAGTGAGTGTGTGCGAGAGTGAGTGAGTGTGTGCGAGAGTGAGTGAGTGTGTGCGAGAGTGAGTGAGTGTGTGCGAGAGTGAGTGAGTGTGTGCGAGAGTGAGTGAGTGAGTGCGAGAGTGAGTGAGTGAGTGCGAGAGTGAGTGAGTGAGTGTGTGCGAGAGTGAGTGAGTGAGTGTGTGCGAGAGTGAGTGAGTGAGTGTGTGCGAGAGTGAGTGAGTGAGTGTGTGCGAGAGTGAGTGAGTGAGTGTGTGCGAGAGTGAGTGAGTGAGTGTGCGAGAGTGAGTGAGCGAGTGTGTGCGAGAGTGAGTGAGCGTGTGAGTGTGTGAGTGTGTGAGTGTGTGAGTGTGTGAGTGTGTGAGTGTGTGAGTGTGTGAGTGTGTGAGTGTGTGAGTGCGAGAGTGAGTGAGTGAGTGAGTGAGTGAGTGAGTGAGTGAGTGAGTGAGTGAGTGAGTGAGTGAGTGAGTGAGTGCGAGAGTGAGTGAGTGAGTGCGAGAGTGAGTGAGTGCGTGCGAGAGTGAGTGAGTGAGTGCGTGCGAGAGTGAGTGAGTGAGTGCGTGCGAGAGTGAGTGAGTGAGTGCGTGCGAGAGTGAGTGAGTGAGTGCGTGCGAGAGTGAGTGAGTGTGTGCGAGAGTGAGTGAGTGAGTGTGTGCGAGAGTGAGTGAGTGTGTGCGAGAGTGAGTGAGTGTGTGCGAGAGTGAGTGAGTGTGTGCGAGAGTGAGTGAGTGTGTGCGAGAGTGAGTGAGTGTGTGCGAGAGTGAGTGAGTGTGTGCGAGAGTGAGTGAGTGAGTGCGAGAGTGAGTGAGTGTGTGCGAGAGTGAGTGAGTGTGTGCGAGAGTGAGTGAGTGAGTGCGTGCGAGAGTGAGTGAGTGAGTGCGTGCGAGAGTGAGTGAGTGAGTGCGTGCGAGAGTGAGTGAGTGTGTGCGAGAGTGAGTGAGTGTGTGCGAGAGTGAGTGAGTGTGTGCGAGAGTGAGTGAGTGAGTGTGTGCGAGAGTGAGTGAGTGAGTGTGTGCGAGAGTGAGTGAGTGAGTGTGTGCGAGAGTGAGTGAGTGAGTGTGTGCGAGAGTGAGTGAGTGAGTGTGTGCGAGAGTGAGTGAGTGTGTGCGAGAGTGAGTGAGTGAGTGTGTGCGAGAGTGAGTGAGTGTGTGCGAGAGTGAGTGAGTGTGTGCGAGAGTGAGTGAGTGTGTGCGAGAGTGAGTGTGTGAGTGAGTGAGTGAGTGTGTGCGTGAGTGAGTGAGTGTGTGCGAGAGTGAGTGTGTGCGAGAGTGAGTGTGTGCGAGAGTGAGTGTGTGCGAGAGTGAGTGTGTGCGAGAGTGAGTGTGTGCGAGAGTGAGTGTGTGCGAGAGTGAGTGTGTGCGAGAGTGAGTGTGTGCGAGAGTGAGTGTGTGCGAGAGTGAGTGTGTGCGAGAGTGAGTGAGTGCGAGAGTGTGTGTGCGAGAGTGTGTGTGCGAGAGTGTGTGTGTGTGTGTGTGAGAGTGAGTGTGTGTGTGAGAGTGACCTGCTCTCTGCTCTCTGCTTCTCCAGGACGTGAATACTGAACCGGTCGAGGAGGACGATGCTCACTACTTCCGCCGACCCGCCAATGACATCACCTCCCGCCTGGACATCAACTTCGGCTGCCTGGAGCGCCCCATGCAGGGGGCTAGGGGGGGCCGAGGCGGGCACGGCAGGGGGGCCCCCGGCCCCCACCCAGAGCCTGACCCTGAGCCGCAGCCTGAGGTGGTAAGTCTCCAGACTACAGTTCCCCTGGGCCATTGTAGTGTAGCAGGCTGCAGTTCCCCTGGCCCACTGTAGTGTAGCAGGCTGCAGTTCCCCTGGCCCACTGTAGTGTAGCGGGCTGCAGTTCCCCTGGGCCACTGTAGTGTAGCGGGCTGCAGTTCCCCTGGCCCACTGTAGTGTAGCGGGCTGCAGTTCCCCAGGCCCACTGTAGTGTAGCGGGCTGCAGTTCCCCTGGCCCACTGTAGTGTAGCGGGCTGCAGTTCCCCTGGGCCACTGTAGTGTAGCGGGCTGCAGTTCCCCTGGGCCGCTGTAGTGTAGTGTAGCGGGCTGCAGTTCCCCTGGGCCGCTGTAGTGTAGTGTAGCGGGCTGCAGTTCCCCTGGGCCACTGTAGTGTAGTGTAGCGGGCTGCAGTTCCCCTGGGCCACTGTAGTGTAGTGTAGCGGGCTGCAGTTCCCCTGGGTCGCTGTAGTGTAGCGGGCTGCAGTTCCGCTGGGCCACTGTAGTGTAGTGTAGCGGGCTGCAGTTCCCCTGGGCCGCTGTAGTGTAGCGGGCTGCAGTTCCGCTGGGCCACTGTAGTGTAGTGTAGCGGGCTGCAGTTCCCCTGGGCCACTGTAGTGTAGTGTAGCGGGCTGCAGTTCCCCTGGGCCGCTGTAGTGTAGCGGGCTGCAGTTCCGCTGGGCCACTGTAGTGTAGTGTAGCGGGCTGCAGTTCCCCTGGGCCGCTGTAGTGTAGCGGGCTGCAGTTCCGCTGGGCCACTGTAGTGTAGTGTAGCGGGCTGCAGTTCCCCTGGGCCGCTGTAGTGTAGTGTAGTGGGCTGCAGTTCCCCTGGGCTGCTGTAGTGTAGCGGGCTGCAGTTCCCTTGTGCCTATAGGATTTACTAATTGGCACAATTCTTCAGCTAGGAGAAGGAGCTAAAAATTACTTTGTCCCCTGGCAGGTATTTCATGAAGCAGGCTTGCAGCGTTAGCTGGATAACTGCACTGTGTAAGACATGGACCTCTTACTTCTGTCCATGTTCCACTTTTTTTTTTGGGAGTGTTCTGGGTTTTTAATCAGAGTAATCCAGTTTCGTGAAACCAGGCTTCGCACTTAAAGCTCTGCAAGGTTTAGTGCTTCTTTCTTTTTGCCATTTCAGGCTCCGCCTCCTCCTCATCCTCAAGCTCCGGCGCCCAATCCCGACGACCCAGAGGACTTCCCCGCCCTCACTCAGGTCACCTGATCGCACCTGATTGGACTGTTTCTAAGGGGCGTTAACACTCTGATTATTGAGCCATTTTGGCACCTTAGCCTTAACTGCAATTTAAAACATACAGGTTTTGTTCATAACTGCCAGCTTTGATTTTCATCAGAAATGACATCTGTGCTGTGTGTGGCCAGAGCTGAATGTTATGAATTTTGCCTGTGGAAAAAAATAAAAAAATGGCATAGCAGAAGCAGTTTGGCTCTTATTCTGTGTGTGTGAGAGAGTCAAACCAGGCTGTTTGATTTAGCTGCGTTGTGTCTTGGTGTAAGTTGGCTGAACACCAGCCTAATGGTCTTGGCCTGGTTTTGTGTTTTAAGATTTGTGTCTGCAATGAGGTTAATCAATTTCACACGCTGCTGCTCTTTGTGAACAATTTATTACATTTTAGATTTGTCCAACAAAAGTTAAACTAGAGCAAAATTAACAAATGGGGGCACAATACACCAAGAAAATGGAGACAAGCTCTGAATTTGGGGGAGGAGGGAGGATCTTTGAGCAACATTGCAAATCACGTTGAAGTTCACAGCACCCGATCGATCATTCAGTGTAGAACTGGTGCTGTTCAGGCTCTATTGATCTCCATAAAAGTAAAATGTCAAAATAAGAACCAAACTGAAGGTAATATAGCGGTCTTCTCCCCACAATTATTTCAGGGAACTGCAGCCACCAAAAAGCATAAAGCACTAAATCCCGTTTGTTTCAAAAGGGAACTCCCTGGAACATTGCCAGGGAAAAGTGTACACTTTCATTGCCCTTGGTTGGTGGTCAGGTTTGCAAGGCTTGTGACTTGCCCTCATGACTGGCTTTGTTGCTTTGCCTCTTGCATCATTTCACTGCGCTCATTTACATTCCTCTTTCTACATTATGAAAATATTCTAATTCGGCACTTGGTATTTCTCTGTGTTAAGAGCTTTCTGCCTGTCTACTTAAGTCTGTGTCCTGCCTTAACTATAATCTGTTTCACAGAAAATAACCTGGAAATGAACACAAGGGACCGCGACCTTGTCCTGCATCAAATACGGCCGGATGGTACTTTAGCACTATGTATGATTTCGGTGGGATGCTACGTGGATGTCATTAGCGTTGCGTGCAGTTGCAATTTCCTGCATGAGCTGATTAAATTGAGCAGCTCACCAAGCGATGAATTTCTGAGGATTCGAGCATCGATTTCCTTCCAGGAGGGTCCTGGGATCATTTGGTAATGCTGTGTTAAAAATGAATATGAAGTTAGTGCAAACTGTCTCCTTTAATTTTAGGGTGTTTGCATCCATATAGGTTTAAAGTCATTGGCACAACTCTGGTCCTCATGCCAATAACAGACTCCAAACGTGATCAAAGCCTAGAATCAAAACTAGAGACTGAAAGCTTTCTTATACCTGAACTAAGGAAGCAATCAAATATAACCGACTAATCAGAAACTGATGAGACTTTTGGTCTTGTAAAATTGGGTGATGTATAAAAAGGGATGCAATTCCTACATGGGCAGTGGGTAGCACTGCCGCCTCAGAGCAAGGAGGTCATGGGTTTGAATCCCCGTTGGCCGGGGCGCCTCTGTGTGGAGTTTGCATGTTCTCCCTGTGTTTGCATGGGTTTCCTCCGGGTACTTAGTTTTCCTCCCACAGTCCAAATACATGCAGCTTAGGCTGATTGGAGAGTCTAAATTGCCTGTTTGGTATGAGTGTGTGAGTGTATGGTGTGTGTGCCCTGTGATGGACTGGCGACCTGGCCAGGGTGTATTCCTGCCTTTCGCCCCTTGTATGCTGGGATAGGCTCCAGCCCCCCTGCAACCCTGTTCAGGATAAGCGGGTTAGGATAATGAATGAATGAATGACTGATTCACCCTTTATGGATGTAGATACCCTCAGTCTGCAGCGCAAGGTTGTGTGTGTGTGTGTGTGTATCTATCCGCAGCGCGAGGTTGTGTGTGTGTGTGTGTGTATCCGCAGCGCAAGGTGTGTGTGTGTGTGTGTGTGTGTGTGTGTATCTGTATCTGCAGCGCGAGGTGTGTGTGTGTGTGTCCGCAGGTCGCTGGAGGTGTGTGTGTGTGTATCCGCAGCGCAAGGTTGTGTGTGTGTGTGTGTGTGTGTGTGTGTGTGTGTGTGTGTATCCGCAGCGCGAGGTTGTGTGTGTGTGTGTGTGTATCCGCAGCGCAAGGTGTGTGTGTGTGTCCGCAGGTCGCTGGAGGTGTGTGTGTGTGTGTGTGTGTGTATCCGCAGGCCGCTGGAGGTGTGTGTGTGTGTGTGTGTGTGTGTGTATCCGCTGGTCGCTGGAGGTGTGTGTGTGTGTGTATTTGTGTGTGTGTGTGTATCCGCTGGTCGCTGGAGGTGTGTGTGTGTGTATCCGCTGGTCGCTGGAGGTGTGTGTGTGCGTATCCGCATGTCGCTGGAGGTGATCGCTCGTTTGCAGTCTTCTTAGAGCTGCATTTCAAGACCCACTGCAGTCGCCTCTAATTTCTATCATTTGATTAGCTTATTAAGCCAAAATAAACCCCACTCCAAATGTATAAATCTAAAAAGAAAACAAAATTATTTTGGCTGTTGGTGTGAAATGATTTTGAACGTGAGCGTTGGACGATTTTATTTGTAATTACAGTTAAAATTTGAACTGTGAAAGTCACAATTCTTACTGGCTGATGTTTACTGCGGGCTACGATTTTAAGGTTCTGTTCCAACAGACATTAACATGACTGAATTGGACCCATTAATCTTTTGGATGGCACTTTTTAGGAATCCGCTTCCCCTGTCAATAAAACCGTCAGCGGCACAGTCTGTTAATGCTCGCGGAACAGCCTAACGATTCCGCGCTGCAACATCTCCGTTTTTAACGAGCTCATTAGTAACGATGCGTGGCATTTCTCTGACGGTGTGATTAACCGTCCCCTTGTCCTTGTTAGTCCATGCAGAGCTGATATGCAAACTGTGATCAGGCTGTTTAACGTCCGCCAAAAGATGTGCTAAGCTAGCCCGAATTCACCCCTCCGGTTGGAAAGGGGTATAACTGGTTCCAGATATACCGTATCAACGTGTAATGAATAAGCTTGGTTCAGACCTGACGTTTGAACCGTCTCCCCAGACCAAAACCGGTGACCCAGGAGGCTCTTGGGCAGTGCTGTGAATGCTTTTCACCAGCAGAGGGCGGTGTGGTACTGACACACAACCTGGTCATACAGCGACTTCTCCCGGACTGACACTACCAATGAAAACGTTTCTTAGCGCTTCAGGTCCTTTACAGATCACACCATTCATTCAACACTATAGTATTTATTGTTATCTACAGTTACTAAATTGACCCCAGTTGATGAAGGTACCGTAGCTTCAACTGAAGTGATTGGACCTGATATTTGTGGTCATGACTCTCTAAAATATATGTAGAGTGTAGAGTTCCCTATATGAAGATTAATAAAGAAATGTAGGGAATTAAAAATATCCAAAGCTTGCTCAATGCAAGCTGTGCAGGGATCCAGTCCTCCAGTTTCCCAGCCTGCACTAGTGTTTCAGTACTGAAGCAATCTGCTGCAGTGGGAGAATAAAGGATTCTGGGTGGGTCCATCAGTCAGAATAAAATGGACTATGTCTGTGTTGTGTGTGTTTGTGTGTTTATTGCTGTTTGTGCGTGGTGGTGTTTGTGTTTGTGTTTGTGAGAGTGTTTTGGTGAAAGGAGGGAGAGCACAGGTATAGAATGAGGGCCAGCGTTTGTGTGTGTGTGTGTGTGTGTGTGTGTGTGTGTGTGTGTGTGTGTGTGTTGGTGAAAGGAGGGAGAGCAAACTATATTCAATATATTCAACATATTAACCAGCTGCTTAATTAAGCCTTTTGGACTGAAGATATTAACCTGCTATTTAAGTATGGTTTTACACGCTGAACATACAGTACAGCCTGTAAGTATTGGGACATTGGTACAATTTCTGTTCGTTGGGCTCTGTACTCCCGCACACTGGATATGAAATGAAACAATGAGGTTAAAGTGCAGCCTGTCCACTTTAATGTGAGGGATTTTACATCCATATGATCATATGTCTCATATTCATATTCATTCAGTTTCATTTCAAGTCCTCCGGGCTGGAGCTACAGAGACAAAAGAACAGAAATTGTACCACCGTCCAAATACTTATGGACCTCGCTGTATCAACCTGCTGTTTAATCATGGCTTCCCGGGTGCGATGCCGTGCCGGGTTCTGTTTGATTGACAGCCCTTCCCTCGCGCTCAGCCCGTAAAGCGTTGTTCTGGAGCCGAGCCAGCTAGCGTCAGGCTTTGGGTCAATTCCCCTCCACTGCCGTCGATGAAACGAATGAATTGAACAATACCCGTCACGTTCTGAGCATGTTTCCCATCCATGAGTTGAATTGCAACTCTTTTCATGAACTGAGTGAATAAAAATGGATTTTTCCCCGAATACTGCTTGTCTTTGGGTGTATGTTTGTTTTTTGGGGGGGGGGGGGGGGGGGGGTCAAGTGTTCGGTGGCTCCAGCTGACCTGGTAGGTATCAAGAGTGTTTGGGGTCTATTCTGTTTTAGAATTGATTCTAGTGCGTATTCATGAATTGGAATCTGCATTTTAATCAGTACAAAAAACCTCCTGGATGAAGAATTGGAATTTTAATGGGAATTACAGGGAGTAGAAGTGTAAATCAATGACGTTCAAAGATTCACTATTGAACTTGAAAGCTTCATTCGCTCATTCAACAAAAATACATCTGCTAGCTTCCGAAAAAACATCTGCTGCTTATTGTATTCAGAAAGCTGTGATAATATAACTTTAATTGTGCTTTAAAATGGTTTCTATGTTTCAGAAAAACCATGCCACAATATGCCACTGCTATAAAAGTAGATGCTGTTTAAAGTGATAAATGGAACAAATTAGCCTTTGAAATTTCATCGAATGCAATTCCATTTCCTTTTATTCAACTTCTACATCCTGTTGCCTTGCTCAATTTAAAGTCAATAATTGAATTGGAATTTATGCGCAATTATCAGCTCAGACCCGGGTATGAGAAGGGCGTTGTGGGTAATGCAAAATCATTGTCTGGTGTCACACCATTAAAACAAGCAGATGGAGTTAATTAAAACGGCGGTGGTTCCTGCTGTAAATAATATCTGGGGCTAATTGTCCTGTTTACCGGAAGTTCCCCAGACGGGCGGGGATGGGCGGGGGCGGGGGTATTTGCGTCTGTGTTTGTCTCTCCTAAATTAGAGCCCCGGTCTCTACTGTAGGCTTTGTGTAGCCGCTTCTGTAACGCTGACCCCGCCCCCGGCCTCCCTACAGTGGGGGGTCTGAGCTGTAAATGAAAACGCCATTTAAAATGGCGCTCGCGGGTCACTTCCCACCCGCCTCGGAGGCGGGCCCTGGGGTGTGTTCGAGCGGCGGTAAGCGAAGTGGCTAATTGTGCTGCGGTGCTGAGGCAGAGGAACTGCTCGCCGAGGTGGGACACAGGAAGAGGACTTACTGTCTTCACCGGACTGAGGAGAGACATTCTCCTGCACAAACACACTGCAGCACGCCACGTCCCCTGCCCGTTTACACGTTTGCTGTGTGGGTGTGTGAGAGAGTCTGTATGTGTCTGTGTGTGAGAGAGAGTTTGTGTGCATGCGTGTGTGCAAGCGAGAGAGAGAGTCTGTGTGTAAGTGTGTGATATTCTGTGTGTTTGTATGTGTGAGAGGGGGAGTGTGTGTGTGAGAGGGACAGGGAGACTGTGTGTGAGAGATAGAGAGAGCGAGAACTCAAACTGAAGGCTTTCTGCAAGTGTCAGAGTATCCATGTGTAACAGGTGAGAAATTGCTTGAGTCCGAGGTGGGATTTGAACCCCGGCCTCTCACTCTCGAATGCGTTACCAGTCAGCTAAAGACGAACTCGCCACTAGCCAAGGGCAACAACGTTCTTTTGAATTTGAGGGTTACGTCATCGGGGAGTGTTGTCGCGATAACCTGCTACCAGCCTTCGCTTTCACTGCACTTCACCATGCTTACTAGCGAACCAGCCGAGCCAACCACGCCACACATGCATACATGCTTTTATAGTGAAGCCCTACTAAAGAGCAGAATCACAAGCCCCCAGTCTGTTCCTTCTGCTGAATCCACAGCACCTCGAGCAGACTGTAGAGTGAGATTGCTATGGCTGCTGAATAAACCTGTCTGTGTGTTTGCATGTCTGTGCGTCTGTACATCTGTGCGTCTGTGTGTCTGTGCATTCACAGGAAGCTGCAAAGGCTCTGCTTTCACTGTGAGAGCATCTCACAGAGCGACACGGTTCTTCCCCCGACCAGACCGAGGGCGTTACCGGGTTCTGACCCTACAGGACCGAGGGCGTTACCGGGTTCTGACCCTACAGGACCGTGGGCGTTACCGGGTTCTGACCCTACAGGACCGAGGGCGTTACCGGGTTCTGACACTACAGGACCGAGGGCGTTACCGGGTTCTGACCCTACAGGACCGTGGGCGTTACCGGGTTCTGACCCTACAGGACCGAGGGCGTTACCGGGTTCTGACCCTACAGGACCGTGGGCGTTACCGGGTTCTGACCCTACAGGACCGTGGGCGTTACCGGGTTCTGACCCTACAGGACCGAGGGCGTTACCGGGTTCTGACCCTACAGGACCGAGGGCGTTACCGGGTTCTGACCCTACAGGACCGTGGGCGTTACCGGGTTCTGACCCTACAGGACCGTGGGCGTTACCGGGTTCTGACCCTACAGGACCGAGGGCGTTACCGGGTTCTGACCCTACAGGACCGAGGGCGTTACCGGGTTCTGACCCTACAGGACCGTGGGCGTTACCGGGTTCTGACCCTACAGGACCGAGGGCGTTACCGGGTTCTGACCCTACAGGACCGAGGGCGTTACCGGGTTCTGACCCTACAGGACCGTGGGCGTTACCGGGTTCTGACCCTACAGGACCGAGGGCGTTAGCGGGTTCTGACCCTACAGGACCGTGGGCGTTACCGGGTTCTGACCCTACAGGACCGTGGGCGTTACCGGGTTCTGACCCTACAGGGCCGAGGGCGTTACCGGGTTCTGACCCTACAGGACCGAGGGCGTTACCGGGTTCTGACCCTACAGGACCGTGGGCGTTACCGGGTTCTGACCCTACAGGACCGTGGGCGTTACCGGGTTCTGACCCTACAGGACCGAGGGCGTTACCGGGTTCTGACCCTACAGGACCGTGGGCGTTACCGGGTTCTGATCCTACCAGACCGAGGGCGTTACTGGGTTCTGGTGATGTGCAGACAGGTGGTGACCTGTTCCTGCTTCTCTCTGTCTGAGCGGGAGGGCGTGCAGAGAGGTGCGGCCCAGCTGGAGGACCATGGTCTGTGGTCACCGTGACGATGGCGAAGCTGCTAGCAGGTCACACTTAAAAATAAGGTTCCATGAATTGGCATGAACCAGTCTAGTTAACTAACTACTACAGAGAAGTTAAATTGTTAATTCATGTTAACAACTACATTAGTTATTTCCAATTCCAATGAAAAAGTCAGTTAATGTATTTGTTATTGGTTTTCTTATAAGTTCATCCTATTGTGTGCTAATGTATAAATATTCACAGTCAAATACTTTAGTTGGTTGTTCAAAAATGCATTAATGAATGAAAAGTTCATTTCATGCTTAATTCATGTATTTGTCCACCATTAATTCATGTTAACAACTATGTTAGTAAATGCCAATACATGGACCTTATTGCAAAGTGGGACCATGCTAGCATAGTGCAGCTCTGCTACAGAGAGGCAGAGGGAACGATGGGCGGGGGAGGAGCAGATGATCTCTCTCTCTCCGAGGGGCCGGTGGAAATAGCCCTTATTGGCCGGGGCCTTTTATGCGTCTCCAATGCGTAGTTTGTGTGCAAATTTGTTTCGCTCTCAAAGTGGAAAACTTGCTGATTTTAAACTACTGGGACACAAGTTCCCTGAATGAAATTGAATTCCGTGAAGAAGACTTTTCTTTTATTGATTTTGAGTCCTGGCAGTTATTGTCCAGAGAAATCAGAGAAGCTTGGTGTGTGTATTCCAGAGCCAGCAGAATTACTGCTGTTTTTTCCTCTCCCGAGCCACAGAGGATGCAGCAGGACTGCGATGAGGGTTTAGGACGTGGAAATCGTACCTTCGCTGACTGACAACAGCCTTATACAGTCTTATGCTGCACAGACACCATTTCTCGCTGCAGTTACTCAATGGGGGGAGGGGGCAGTTTTGATGTTTGAAGTCAGGACAGGAGAATGAATGCAGTCTCCATAACCCCCCACCCTGCTGAACACTGCACTGAAGGTGTTGCTAGCTCAATATGGCCGCCTATAGCCAAGAGGCTAAGGTACACAATTCTTTGATTGAGTTCTCGCAGACACACTCACATACACACACTCACCCTGTCTCTCTTGCTCTCTCTCTCATATTCTCTCACACGCACTCACACATACACACTCTCTCTTTCTCTCACACGAGACTGGTGGTTCAAGCCCCGATGTAGCCACGATAACATCCACGCAGCTGTTGGGTCCTTGTGCAAGACCCTTAACCCCCGGATTGTCCCCTGCTTAGTCTAATCAACTGTAAGCCACTTTGGGTGAAAGCATCAGCTAAATGTGATGTAAGCAGCCCAGCTCTAGCCCCATGGTGCACGCTTGGTGAGGTGTTGTTATGTCTTATTGTGTTTATGTTGAGAAAAGGTGACACACACAACACACACACACAAACACTCACGCACACACACGCACACACACAGAAACATACAGAGAGAGAGAGAGTCTGACTGTCACACAGTCAGCATAAAAGGCCACTGATTGGATGCTGATTTGAAAGCTGGCATAGAAAAAAATTGCAAATATTCAAATGAGATTAAGGCTCCCCATTGATGTTTTGGTTAGAGCATATCCGGAGTTTAGCTATACAATGAGTAACATAACCAATGATTACAATCAATAAAGAATTCAAATATTATTTTGTTGTCACTTTCAAAGTTGTCGAGTCCCTCTATTCTTTATTCTCTATTCATTCATACAGAGGTTCTAATGTTTATATACTGTCTATATACTGCACATAGCTGGCTCTCTTTCATAAACTCCTCTGCTACTCAGATGTAAACCAGTAGGTGTTCGTCCTTGTGCCTGTAACAGCAGACTAGATTGCGGTCCTGCGTCCCTCAGTTCTCGCCTCTCCAAACACCACGACTATCATGTGATTTTTGGCCTTGGTGTGAAGCCACACTGCAGCATTGGCATGTAGGTGTAGTAATTATGATTATTGATCATATGATTATGAGCATTATATTCCCAGTGTGTCTGCTCCTCCTGTACCAGAACATTCTGATCTGGAGCCTCACTGAAATGGTACACTGCAAAAACCAAGAAAATAAGTCTGTCTTAAGTGTTCTATTTTAGCCTTTTAATAATGTTTTTAAAACTCCGTAGAAAATATTAGCTTGTTTTTAGTTTACGTGACAAGTGAAAATTTCTTACACCATTGATAAATCTTGAAATGTGTCAAACCGTCTCACCCGGTAATATTAATCATTCTTTTTTTTGACCTGTGCAGTTTAGATCCAGGTCTCCGTCAACTTGGCTGTTGCTAAGACTGGTGTAGGTAGCAGTTGAAATTGTACTTCCCTCTCGGGTCTTTCAGCGCACTTATCCCTGGTTATGGGTATGCACTTTGCACTTTATTGTATGTCGCTCTGGATAAGAGCGTCTGCCAAATGCCATTAATGTAATGTAATGTAACGGTGTTGATCTGGCGTTTGGGTGGACATTACTAGGCCTCACCATGAACCTCACCTACTGAACAGGGGAGTCCCAGCTGGCAGGAGGTGGATGACCATGTTCAAACCCATGCTTGTGGTCGCACAATCTTCCCGACATGCTGGTCCCTGCTGGTCCGTCAGCGCTGTGACTCCCTGATATCTGTCATCAGTTTCTCCCTTTACAAACACACCCGCGTTTAAAAGAAAAAGATCTTCCTGCGTACTGGCGAGAGAAGGCGAGAACAGCGCACTGAATCGGTTCTGAGCCGGGGGTAGAGAACAGCAGGAATCTTTCTCTGTGTGAGGAGACATCAAAGCCAGCAGCAGGCCGAATCAAAGCCTTAACCCTTATACATTAATAATGACTGTAAATAAATCACCGCCCCTAGGCCTCTCTTGCTCTATCCATCGCTTTCCTGCCCTCCCTCTCCCTTTCCTCCCCTCCCTGCTGCCTTTTCTTATTCCTATCCTTACCCGTCCCCCTTTCCTCTTGTTCTCTCCTCTTTCTCTCCATCAGTGTTACGCTCTTGTCTCCACGTTCCGTCTCTCCTTGCTCTGCGGTCAGTCACTGACGGTAAACAGAGCTTTGGGGCGAAATAAACCCGGTGTATTTCTCTGTCCAAGTCAATACACAATGCACACACACACATTTCCATTTCTTAGATGCCTGGTATGAATTGTCCTTTCAGTTTGCATTATCCGCCAGAAGCTGATGTTAGGTCTTTGTTTAGATTTTGGGTTGCGTCCTTGTTTTGTTTTTTTCTGTTTCCCATATTGAACATTTTATTTTTTTAAAGTTTTAAAGTTGCATTACAACGTACGTCTAATGACCTATGAGAATAATGTTGTATAAAAATGTAGATGTGTTTTCACTCCATTACAGAAATGTGGCTGGTTTCAGGGGGTGGGTGGGAGGCGACACTGACTGTGAATACAAATGCAGGCTCCCATGGCCCCCATCCTGGCTAATGAGGTGAATACCTGCCCTGTAGTCTTCAACCTGCTCCGATCATCAGGGGAGCCAGGCGGTAAGGAAGCTCAGGCGAGCCCCAGGCTTATCCGGCCTACCCTGGAGAGGTCTGAGCCTCTTCGCACACCAAAACCGCTTCTCCCCCCAGCGAGTCTAAGCCCAATAATACGTGCCCATAATTGCACAGTCCCGTAATCTCAGTATGGTAATAGCAGCGTGGAAATCGTGCGGTAGCGTAGCTCTGAAGCTCTGCAGCCCTCGGTGAAACCCCTGCTGGGGAGCGCTGCACTACGGCGATGATCCGAGCGGAACAGCCAGGGAGGAAGCTGACAGAGGCAGGCAGATCCTGCAGGTTTTCTTCTCCAGTTAATTAAACAAAGGAGACAGCAAAACAAAATGCCTCTCTGCCGACTGAACGGCGCTGTGTGAAAACGAACGCGTTTGTCACGGGCCATAACGCGTTTTCTAATGACGAGACTCGCCGCGGCCCGGCTTCAATGTCCGCGGCCAAAGCGAAGAGGACGTTCGCTGGCTCTCATTACCGTAGAAAGATCATTCCGGATCAGCGTCGCTGCGGCCAGTCAGATCTGATGGTGTCTGCGCGTTTTTCACTGAGCCTTTAGCTGCGTGCTTCCACAGTTCACATTTTATTCAACTGCCAAATTAAGGCATTTCCACCACCCTTGTACGGTCCAGTATAGTTACTCTGACACACTCAGCGCTCTTATGACAGGGCTCCACTGGGATAGAGTGAAGCTATGGGTCTGTGTCTTAACACCTCAATTAGCTTCAGATTTTAGTGATACATGGTTTCTGTTGTAATTATTTTGGGGAAAAGCACTTAAAAATGTTCAAGTTTTAAGTTTACCACTGCACTGTTTTCCCTGACACATGGGTCTTTATGTGGATTCATGGTTTTACCCACAGAATCAGACTCTTAGTTAGTGGAATATGAAAATTTCTGTTTCTTTTTTCTCTTGTACTGTACATACCCCATCCATTTCTGTTTGAGTGTTTTTTTTTCTTTCTATGAGAGGTACAATGGGCCTTGTTGCCCTGACAGAAATCAGACAATGTGTAATCAGACAAGTCGGTTGGATATTTCCCTGCCTCTTCAGACTCAACCCGGGAGTTCAGCAGCTGAAATAAAAGCTCACACAAACCGGGCTATCTGCCCTCCTGCTCAATACCGATAAGACTACCCACACCCCAGCCCCCACACCCCCCACCCCAGCACCCATACCCCATACTCCACACCCCAGCCCCCACACCCGAAACTCCACACTCCACCCCACACACCCCACCACCCACACACTCCATCAATTGAAAACAATGAGATGTATTTGACCCAGGACTGATAAGCAGATTAGGCAAACCCCAGTATAGCTCAGTATTTAATTAGATGTAGCCTGGCTATGTCCTATTCGCTTAGAAAACGTTCATTTTTTCAATCGAGTGCAGCTTGGTTTTAACCTGAAGGCCTGGACAGCTTTTCAGCACAATGTTCACTGCGATACAGGCAGTGCATCATAACAGTTTCTACAGTGATACAGATGCAATTACTCATATATAAGGTGTAATGCATGACCTTTATGAGAAAATAATAACACACTGTCCGTGGGCTGTGCTAATAATGAAAGTTCCCAGCATGCTCTGCTCATATCCTCCAGCATATTTCCTTCCTGGACCTCATGATTGCTGGTCTGCCTTCGGGCTTTAGGCCTGTAAACTAAAACCACCGACTGAAAAACCATGGAACTGTGATCGCTGAAGAACAGCACTCGAGACCCAGCTGGCGAGGCCTGAACCACGGATGCGTCATGACCATTCTTTCAAAGGCCACTTCTCTCCCCATAGAGGAGGGCCGTGTCCCTCAATCATTATACTCTCTGTGAGACGTGGATTCCACTCCAAGCGCATAACGCATCACATTTCTGCCAGAGCCACTAAGTGATTTGCTACAGCAATTAATTTGGGAATAAAATATAACCTTGCAGGCTAATGAGAGCTGTATATTGGAATTTGTGATGTGTCGTGCAAGGGTGAAAAAGTAGAACTGTTGAAAACTTTCTGTTTATCTTTAAAAAAAAACCCCAAGGAAAGTACTGACGTCATATTCTCTCATTGAGATGTGAGGACTTGTGACATTTATTAAGGGTCCTGACATCAGAATCTCTACTCTCCCTTCAAAGTGTTTTTTTTTTCATGAAAATGTTATGCCTGTATGATGAAAACACATTGTCAATCTCCCAGCAACCCTTCATTTTGGCGTCTTTAGATGAAAGACTGAATGTATGGAGTACGGCTGGCAGCCAGTACTGCCTTTCAGCCTTGATGTATCTGCGAGTCTAATTTATCATATTACCTGTGCAATCTGGGTGTGTGAATGCCATACGTCTGTTCAGATGACATTTTATTCAAACAGGTAACCTTACTCCTGGTCCTGGAGGGCCGCAGGGTGTGTTGGGGCTCTCACTCCTGGTCCTGGAGAGCCACAGGGTGTGCTGGGGTCCTCACTCCTGGTCCTGTAGAGCCACAGGGTGTGCTGTGGTCCTCACTCCTGGGCCTGGTGAGCAGCAGGGTGTGCTGGGGTCCTCACCCCTGGTCCTGGAGAGCCGCAGGGTGAGGTGTAAGGACTTCTGCCTGTGTGGTTTAGAGTATCACATGTTTCTCTGCTCAGAGAAATATCAGCAAAAAACAACAGTCTGCCTTTTAATTAGTGGTGTTCTAATGATGAACATTCCCCGATGCACAGTTAAGAAGCATGTTAATGTCAGTGCGGTTGATGGAGGAAAGCATCTGTTTCCATACCCTCCCCAGGGTTAATGAGACAGACAGCCTAATTTATATTACTGCCAGACTCAAAGACCAGTAGTCTGATATGAAGTACCCTGACGCAACCATCCATGCCGTAGCGATACCTTACCATACCTGACCAATGGGATAGCAGGGTTACAGCTTCTGTACATGTGAAAAATCTGAAGGCTTAAACTCGAACAGAGCTTCAGTATCTCCCGCTAATTCACGCACGTTCTGAGAGAGCAGGATTTTTGAGTGTGAAATTTGTCCACAGCTACACATACTTGTCCCCCATCACGGCGTCGAGATGTGCTGTAATGGATTTCCCTGCCATTGTTCGGAGTGCGAAAAGGGCTTCAACGTTCCTCTCACTTCTGCCGTCTGGAACTCCAGGCACGTAATTCCGTAAAAAGCCATCAGCTGCTATTTGCGCGCCTCACCTCGTTAAAAGTGAATCTGGTTAAAGGTGCCATGGAGCGGTCATTGCCGAAAGCGATGTCAGAGTGCAGAGGGACTGGCTGATTTGATTCGAAATGCCGAGACCTGCCTTTTTCTGTGAAAATGGGATTCTGAAAGCTGGGTAGCGTTATGAAACGGAGGCCAACAGGGCCGTGTTCTGCGTCCTCTTCTTTCCCGCTACCGAGAGACCGCTCCTCTCCTGTGGAAATGGAACAGATTTCTTTTGTAGCATGACCCTCTACACCCGCGGAGAAGTGAGTGCTTTTTTGGCACTGGTGATAACGTGTAGGTTATTTGATGATAGACATAAATCTTTCTAAAAGGCTTCATTTGATCAGCTGTCTTCGGAATATTTTTTTTGATGTCTTACCTCCTAATTTCATTTCAGCCTGGTGATTGTGCGAGGCAGATGCACATCTCAATGAATTATTTAATGGTTGTAAACTCTGGATTCATTTTGTTTGGCGTCGTCCAGATCTTTATTTGTTTTATCTGGACAGAAAGCTGCCTGGGGAAAGGAAGAGTGTTCAAGCCTTTTTACGAGAGTTTGGCCAAAATTGCGTTTTAACCGACACTTTCTGAATGCTGCTGTAACGGATCGAAAACACGAAGCGCAACTAATCAACCAATCAACCTATCAATCGGCTAGCTATTCAATCAGTCGATTGCCTACATGTGGCTTTATTTTTTGCAATGGGGGAACAAAGAGGTTCAAAACAATGAAACATTTGACCCAGTTCATTTAAATCGATTTCGTGTTTGGTGGGGATGGGAGGGGTAATCTGAAGAGGCTTTATTTATGTTGGGAACTCGGAGTGTTAAATTAAAGCCGTGGCATTGGGAAGCTGTGTAGAATTAGCTCCGTGAATGCGGACACCGGTTATAAATATAGGATAATGGCCTTGCCCGCTGAACCATGAGTGCAGCCTTGCATATCTCATCACAGTCATAAGCGATCTTTACTGTCCTACTCACAGCCGACTCCTCCATCCTTAATAAGATCCACTGAATAAAACACATTTTCAGTCAAATTTACTGTTTTCTGTTTACTGCTGCAAATCTTCCCTCAACTAGCTTGACAACAACTTTCCCAGTCAATGAGAATATCTCCTGATAGCCCACATACAGTCCCCTCCAAAAGTAATGGAACAGCAAGGTCAATTCCTTTGTTTTTGATATACAGTGAAGACAACTTGAGGTCAATAGATGTACATGAGATGACGCATCCAAATTTCGGCTGTTATTTTCTGGTATTTTTATTTAGATTTGTTAAACAACTTATCACCTTTTGTATGAGACCACCCCATTTTTAGGTGAGCAAAACTATTGGATCATGTGACTGACAGGTGTTCCTTGTTGCCAAGATGTGTCTTGTTGGATTTATTGGTTAAAAATAAATAGTTCTGAATGTCTACTCTTGGTTTTAGTCTTGGGTTTTGCCTGTGAAGACTGCATTTGTGTTAGAAACGATGAACCAACATTAAGACCAGAAAGCTGTCTGTGGGAGAAAAGCAAGCCATTTTGAAGCTTAGAAAAGATCAGAGCCATTGCACAAGCACAAAATGATTGTCATTATAGTATATAGTTAATGTGTACTATTTATTCTACGGTATAGACATGGTTTTACTGTGAGTTACTGAAAGGCTTAGCCAGTATATGTTACGGTGCTTGCTGGCCACAGTAATTGAGTTAATTGGCAGTATTTCAAGGTTGGAGAAAACCATAAATAATCAAGCAGTGGGTATAATTCAGACCAGCAGGTACCTCATCCTGAGAGATCTAAAATTAAACACACTCACTCACACTCACACGCACACACACTCAAGCATGCACACAGAATGGTGGGTGTGTGGTGAACAGTGGTCAGCTCTACAGTTTACATTTGTTCCTTTTATGAGGTTTACGATGGACTGTATTGGCTTAAAAAAGGGTGCTTTGGACTTTGCCCTATCGTAGAACTGAGAGGAGACATTTTAGTTCATCTCTATGCTGAACTACATGAATTCAGCTATGTCATCTAGAAAAACTATATGTTTTTATTGTAATGAGATTTTTATATACAGTCAGATGAGTTTATGCAAAACAGACGATGGAGTTTATGTAAATTGAATGGTGAATGTAAGACTTTAACAGTATAAATAATGGAGTGAATGTGATGGAAATTGAAATTGCATCAGAAACCTGATCGCTCGTAGCCCTTCTGCCTTCTCTGGAGAGCTTCATTAATAAACCACCACTGTGTGCTATCTCCACTCTCTCTCTCTCTCTCTCTCTCTCTCTCTCTCTCTCTCTCTCTCCAATTCCAATTCAAAATGCTTTATTGGCATGACATATTTTCCAATACATATTGGCAAAGCGTTATAAGCAAACACAATATTAACAAAAACAGTAAACGTATTAACAATACAAAGATTACAATGAAACAAATTCTATAATTATAATGCTATATTCATAATGACATATACATATACATATACATATATATATATATATATATATATATATATATACCCAAATGACATTATATAATTAAAACAGATGTGCCTTTACTGGTGGGGGATAGGGGTCACTGCTGTCCCTCAGGCTGTGGCAGGTAGCTACGTACTGTGCTGCCAAATGTGCACAGCTCCTTTCCTCTCCAAGGAGGATTTGTAATAAGTGTGTCCTAGGTATGGCTGGGAAGTTTGGTTTTATAATTTTAAATTTGGGAAAGAGAAGTTCTCGAATGTCTTCGTATTTGTCACAACGGGTTAGGAAGTGCAGCTCTGTCTCCATGTTTTGTTTGTCACAGTTGGAGCACAGCCTCCCTTCTCTGGGCAGCCCGGTCTCTATTGCTAGGCTGTGCTTGCTGAGTCTGTACTTTGTCAGTGTTTTCCTTTGTCAAGTTTATAATTCTTCACTGTGGTCAGATAATCTGCCACAGTGTATTCTCTCTTTTTTCCCTCTCTCTCTCTTTCTCTCTCTCTTCCTCTTTCTCTCTCTCTCTCTCTGAATTCAATTCAATTCAAATGCTTTATTGGCATGACATATTTCCCCGTACTTATTGCCAAAGCATTATAAGCAAGCATAATATTAACAAAGACAATAAACATGAGCAATACAAAGATTACAATGAAGCAAACATACAATATACAAATATTGATAATGTTACTAATTATGTATCATGTGCTCTGTGTGTGTGTGTGTGTGTGTGTCTAGGGTCATCTGTGCTCTGTGTGCATGTCTGGGGTCATATGTGCTATATGTGTGTGCTAAAATGTATCCCATGCAGACCTGAGAACAGGACGTAGCAACTAGATTACTGGGTGTTAACTTGAAGGGAACATTCTGGGTTATATTTTAACTGAAAGGAAAATATGAAGTGATTGTTTCTGGCAGTGTATTTTCCCTGAGCGATGGTGTCTAGGAGGACTGTGTGGGAAGGATACATTTCAGTAAGTCCTGACTTTGTTTATATTAACACCCTGAATGATTAGATTCATTTTCTGCCAGCGCTAATGGCAAGAATTTAAACTCTGTAAACTCATGAGATCTTTGTCCTTTTTAAAAGAAGGTAATAAAACATACCATTGGTAAAAATGATTCATTTCCAGGTGGCTGAAGGCCTCTCTTTCAGGCCAAACATTTGAGGGACAAGGTTAGTATAACACAGGCCATGTATCAGTAATTTACATTCCGGGAAGTCAATTGTTCCAATCACTATATATTTGTTCTTTCTGGCTTGCTGTGTGTGGAGATTTGGAAAATGCTGATTTCGTATTCGTCTGTTCAAAGGAGCCTGAAAGTCTATATTCCAGCGTGACCCTGAGAATTCTTATACAGATCTACTTATGAATATTTTTCATATCCGTGCTGTTAGACTCATTTTTATAACCGCTCGGACTCTTACAGGGCTTATTGGTGCAGAGATGATTATTATCTTTCCCATGTTGTGGAACACAGAACTGTTATTCATAACGTTACAGCGGATGTGCTGAACCAGGCGACCATGACAGAAGATAAGTGCAGGGAAGTGAAGATAATATTTGCTCTGGCTTGGTGTGATTCATCCACAAATAGTCCTGTGGCTCTGTGCTCACAGTCTGAGTGGCCCTGCACAACCCTAGGTTAGCTGAACATTGTGCTGCCGTATATGATGTACATGTGAGTTTACCTGTGCTGCAGTATATGATGTACATGTGTGTTTACCTGTGCTGCAGTAAGTGATTCAGGTGTGTTTACCTGTGCTACATTAAGTGATTTAGGTGTTTTTACCTGTGCTGCAGTAAGCGATTCAGGTGTTTTTTAACCTTTGCTACAGTAAGCGATTTAGATGTTTTTACCTGTGCTGCAGTAAGTGATTCAGGGTTGTTTACCTGTTCTGCAGTAAGTGATTCAGGTATGTTTACCTTTACTAGAGTAAGTGATTTAGGTGTTTTTACCTGTGCTGCAGTAAGTGATTCAGGTGTGTTTACCTGTGCTGCATTTAAAGATTCAGTGTGTTAACACAGCACTGCCTGCTAACAGGGCAGTGGGCTAACTGAGCACAGTACAGGATGCTGTAACAGTGCCCGTAACTTGCTGTGGCAGACAGTGCAGAGAGATGCTAGCCTCATATGGTACAATTCAAGCAGTATCTATAGCTATTCCCCCTGTCGTCTCTGCCCGGTCTGCTGCAGGAGTCTTTACAGTGGAGGCCTGGTTAAGAGCTGCATCTGCTCTATCCTACTTTACTTTACTCTACCTTAGCATTTACTGTTACACACTCCTGCCTCTGCCACACTGTGTCATATAATCTCATTACTGTAAGAGTGTTACTGTTGTATTTACTGTTACACACTCCTGCCTCTGACACACTGTGTCGTATACTCTCATTACTGTAAGAGTGTTACTGTTGTATTTACTGTTACACACTCCTGCCTCTGACACACTGTGTCGTATAATCTCATTACTGTAAGAGTGTTACTGTTGTATTTACTGTTACACACTCCTGCCTCTGACACACTGTCTGTCGTATACTAAGTGAATGTGCCTCTGACAATGTGCTAAAATGCTCTCAAACACACTTCTGAATTCAGAAGAAGCAGAAGAAGCAATCAAAGCGCTTCATTTCCATTCTGTGCTCCTGATGAGCGGTGAAGGGGTTGTGTGTCAGAGCCCGTTCACACCGCCACGTGAAAACAGCCAATCATGGGCCACCATGGTCTGGGCTGGGGGTGAGAAGACCGGCTCTAGAGATTCTGATCGATCTAATTATGAGATACCAGGTGAATGCATAGTTGTTACCGTTTTGCTTCTATTGAATATGAATATGAATATGTTTTGTTGTTAGTGTGGCAGAGGCCATCCAAAGACATACACAGCTGTCTCCGCATTTCATACTGCTACAAAATGGCGTGTAATTCATATGCTGCTGGACCTCAAAATTCCAGTCAAGGGCAGTTAATCTTAATCTTCCTCAGTTTTTGTGTGTGCATGTATGTGCGTGTTTGTGCACCTGCCAGCGTCTATGTGTGTGTGTGTGTGTGTGTCTGTGTGTGTGTGAGTATGCGTGTGAGCATGTGTGCATTTTTTATGTGTGCTCTTCTTACCAAATATATTAGACTCTAACGAGCCGGAATATGTGCAATTTTATTAATGCTGATATTTTGTAGATCTTTATTGAAATGGATGTACATTAATCCAGATACCCATGATGTATATTTCCATCTGGACCTCTCCATTCAATAATGTCCACCTTTAGTAATGTATTTTTACAAATGTATGTATTAATATGGATCCTTATTACTGCTGACATGTATTACTGCGGATCGTCGATACCGTGATTTCGGAGAATGTAATTTAATATCCCAAAATCAGTACAGCGGTCATGAAAGAAGTAAACGATAGGATGAAAAACATTTCCCTGATTGTCTAATTCTCTGAAGACTAATAGATTTTTTACAACACGCACAGTGTTTGGAGTGGGTAGGTGTTTTCCTCGTCTGTTCTGTTCCCATTAATTCGGCTCTTTACTGTGCGCCGGGACGGCTGAGGACAGACGGCGGGATGATGAGGAGATGAAACGGCTGATTGCTGAAGCAGGATGTGCTTATTAAGCCTCCTCCGTTCTGAAGGAGTTATTGATTGGTCTTTAATAAGGCAGTGGATCAAATGTGGGGAATTGAGGGGTGTAATCTGTGGAAGTAGGTCTCGTGCACAGAAGAGGCAATAAGCTGCCTCAGCCGTGAAAAGCACACGTAACTACATGGTCGCGTTACATCTGAAAAGGGCTGAGCTTTGAATCCACTGATCCTCTGAGAGGTTCGAACGGAACAAGCGCTCTTAACACATGCCGTAGAGGGGCCGTAGCCTTCTTTGGAGGCTAGGCGGCTGTCTCAGGCCAGTCTGTCCTCAGCTGGGAGCTGTTGCATCTGTCTGGGTGGTGTCAGGGGACCAGGGATGGACATTCCCCCAGAAGCTCGCTAATTCCACTGATTGCGGCCTATTAAGCCTCTGGTTCAAAAATGCTAATTTCCCCTTCAAAGTCCATTCAAAGCTTGGTGAATTTATGCTATTTTGTGCCATTAAATAAATAAAACAATAATTTCACTCGCAGGTAATTTGCAACTGATGTTCTCAGTAAAGAATTAAACGAAATGTAGGATTTGGAAACGGACATGGAAGAAAAATAGGACGTGACCTCTGTGGCTTCAATAGTTCAGTTGCAGCCTTGTTTGCGGGAATTCCTGTACGTCAGCGGGGGGAACTGCAGTGTGCGTCAGAGCAGGTGGGATTCAAAGGTAGGGGCTCGCGTGGAGGGAGAAGTGATCTCATTAGAAAGCGGGAGCTTCACTCTCCTGAAGAACGATTCTCCCGATGGCTTATTCTACTGTAATCTAAAGCCATCGCCGTTCTGCTGACGCAGCGTGTGCTAATAGGCTTTAATTGGGAGGTGTAATTACCATAGTAAGTGTGGATTTGTAACAGTAAATTAACCCTAATGGTAATTAGCATCGGGTGGTTTGTCTGTAAGGTGGAGAGTTGCAGTCTTTTGTGCGAATAATGGAGCACAAATGAAGCGTATTGCTGAAGCTTTCTCTGCACCGTAGTTACAGTATTTATCTATCCCAACAAATTCAGTGTAAAAATAATCTCATGATCGTACAAAACATGGTTGTTGGACAATATGACTTATTTTGCATGACTGTGATTATTTTTTGTGAATATAGTTTGTATGTTTGATGGAATATATTCTCAACACTTTGGCTGGATTAAAGGGAAAATGAACAGTACAAATAATGGCACAAATAATACTGGTTTAAAATGGAATTAGAGAACGGAAATTAAATTGCCATTTGTCTTGTGATTAATATCCCTGTTATGTAATTAAATATTGTTTTGTATGTTCCACTCTTGCATACCATTACTTCTTATCTATTCTTATCTGGCTACTTACGAGTGGATTTAGGCATGCACGATATGGCTATCTACCACAGTAAGCATTATTGAGGCTGCCAGTGTCAAGGCATGCAAAACAAGAACAGTTGCAGACCAGGAATGGCAGAAAACGGATTTAGTGTGTGGAAGGTCAAACAGGCAGAAGTCGTGGCACAGTGATCGGTTAGGTCTAAGGGCAGGCAGGTTCGATACAGGAGATCAGGTCAGGTGGGGTAAGCAGGGAGGGAGACAGGGCTAGGAAGCAGTAGAAGGGTGGTGGAGCAGGACTTGGGAGCAGGGAAAACAGGAGCAGGAAACAGGCACTGGCCTCCACTGGCTTCCTATTGCCGCACGCATCCGTTTCAAGGCCCTAGTGTTGGCATTTCAGGCTGCTAAGGGGACTGCCCCACCTTACATACAATCCCTGATCACTCCCTACTCCCCAGCTAGACCACTCCGGTCTGCCAGCTCTGGTCGCCTAACGGTTCCCTCGCTACGTGCACCTGGCGGTCGAGCTGCACGTTCACGCCTGTTTTCCATTCTGGTTCCTCAGTGGTGGAATGACTTGCCTACCACTGTCAGAACAGCAGAATCCCTCCCCCTATTTCGACTCAAAACCCACCTTTTCAAACTCTACCTTAGTCCTCCCTCCTGATTTCCCCTTTCTGATATCCCTATCCTTGTCTAACCCCCCCCCCCCCCCCAAAAAAACAAAAAACAAAAAAAAAAGTACTTCTGATGACAACTATGTTTAGAACAGCATTTCCTGTGTATTTTGCTAGTTTCTGGATGTGATGCTCTGACTTATGGTAGAACCTATGCACTTGTAAATCGCTTTGGATTAAAAGCGTCTGCCAAATGACTAAAATGTAAAATGTAAAAAATGGGGGAAAACCCTGGAAAGTATGTCACAAGCACAAAGTCAAGGCACAAAACAATCTGGACCGGAACAAAGAAACCGTCAGGCTTGAATACAAGACTAAGAAGAAGACAATGAGGATCAGGTGAGTGGAATGACAGGAAACACAAACAGGTGTGGGGGGCCTGGTACAGAAACAGGGCAAAAAGCAAAACACTCAGAACACTCAGAACACCTGGAAACTGGAACCAGGAAAATAACAAACTCAGACATGGAGGCACAGAGATTTTCCACATGGGGCCATCATCAGCAGGGAGCAGGAGCAAGGAGGGTGGTAGAATCAGGGGTCTGAGGATGCTGGGTAGAATCGGGGGGGGGGGGCCGGATCTCATTAGAAAGCGGGAGCCCGATATCTTCAGAATCTGCATATGTGTGTGTGTGTGTGTGTGTGTGTGTATGTGTGTGTGTGTATGTGTGTGTGTGTGTGTGTGTGTGTGTATGTGTGTCTGTGTGTGTGTGTGTATGTGTGTGTGTGTGTGTGTGTATGTGTGTGTGTGTGTGTGTATGTGCGTGTCTCTGTATGTGTGTTTTATTTATGTTTCCTTTAAAAACACCACCAAACAGTTCAGCAGATTCTATCGTAGCTTGTTTAGTCACTATCAAATTCATATTGATCTCATAAACTGTGTGAATCGCAGATCCGGTAATGGGCTAGTATTACCAGGGAGGCATTGGGGGGGTGGGGGGGGGGGTGCTGTGTTTGAGGACTCAGACACGGACAGGATTGAGCAGCAGATGATGTGCTCTGCAGTTGTGTGGCAGTGTGATAGGACCTTAGAGCCACTAGGGGAAATCACTTCATGCCAGTGTAGAAGTCAGTGGGGGGATTAACCTCTTCGCTTCTCCCATTGGCAGCCATTTTGTCTGCCTGTAGTGTGAGGCTGTGAGGTGAGACCTTCATCCCCTGGAGAGGAGGGATCTGTGAGATTACAAAGCACTGCTCCACAGTCTCTCAGACTTATCCAGAGTCCCCAGATCCTGAAGCTTACATTATTAAAATCTGAAGATTACATTATTAAACATGAATTTAGGCCTTGGGTTCCAGACGGTTTATTAAACCAATGATGCTAACACATATTCTATAGATAAATGGTGTGGAAAAAAATCTGCTTTTGGTGGAGTTGGAAAGCTGTCTAATCCTTTTGATTTTGTTTGCAGAATCTACTCTTTCTTTGAGATGACAAGCCTTGGTCGAGTGAGGGTGGGGTAAGGGGGTTGGGAGTGTGTTTTGAATTCTCTCTCTCTCTCCGAATCCTCCTCTTTTTCTTTCTCTCTCATTCTCATATAATGCACACGCACACACACAGTGAAAGCATAATATTTTGACTGCATTGTACATAAAGTGGTTTCATTTGCATAGCAGTGGTTTGCATTGAATTCGCAACAGCTCAAATTCCATACTTCTAATGTTTTGATTATTTTTTTAATTAAATCAACAATTTCCCAGCAGTAAACACAATAAACCTCAGCTGTTTCCATTTTCTAGTCCACAAAGCAAATCTACTCCATTTTCTTCAGTATTCTGTCAGTCTAAATTGATCAGTATAGGAAAGTTGGTCAAGCAACCAATGTTTGTTTATGTATGTTTGTTTTGTGTATGTTTCATTTTAACACCATCTCGGCCACTCAGTTCCTCCTCACCACAAATACCAATAACAATAAATGACCAAATGCATTAAATAAACAACACTGCATCATTGAATCTCATCTTGTTACATTCCATTCCATTAATTGTGTAATACAAAAATATTGTCTATAATTTGAAATATTTAAGCAGTATAAACTTTAACAAAATGGAACTTGGGAAAACCTCTTTATAACTACTGGGAAAACCTCTTTATAAAGTATGAAGGTTCAATTACAAAAGACAAGCAACTAAGCTGATGGACCATGTTTCATAATATACAGTATTCATATCATAAAAATGTGAAGAATTATGATCAATGCATGCATACAGTACTTCTAATGATGAAATCCAAAATACAAATGGCATCAATAAAAATGACAAAAATACTTGGGAGAACATCGCTGATGTTCAATTTTGTATCATTGAGGATCATTACTGACTCAACATGACATACAAAACACATCAGTTTTACAAATGCATTATATTCTAATGGATTTTATAGCAATAAACAACAGAACAGTAGCCTGTTAATCCACATCTCAAGGAATAACATCACACAATTCCATATCAAAAAAATCCCTGATCCATGTTTTACTGTACTCTGGAGCTGTAGCAAGGCTGAACCTCAAAACCTGCGCAACAAGATTAGATCATCAAAAGGCTGCCTGATTGGGCCAGCCAGAGATCTGCGGGTGGGTCTCTGGGCCAGGTGCAATTTTCAATCACTATGGTAACAGGATTCAAAGTGCTTCAACGTGTTAAAAATCATGGTTCTGTCTGAATAACCTATTTAAGATGCCATTGCTTTAGCGGCAACAGTTTCTTATTTTGTAACATGTGGGTGGTAAAACAAGAGTAAGGGGACCTCACCTCCTTTGCATTTTGTAAATCCACATACTACAAGAAATAAGGTAATGTCAGTGTCCTTTTCACAACAAGCGTACAGCGGACCAAATAAATAATAGTTTCTCATTCTAAAAAACTTTGAGAAAATTTTAATCTGAAACTAGTATTGAATGCTACAAAAAGCAAATTGATTACGTTTTCTAATGCCTGGAAAACATTATCTCCTCTTAATATTGTAACCTGGCAGGGCAGTCAGATCAAATTGTTGTCACAGTTATTTATGTTTCAGTACAGTATGTACAGGTACAGGTATTTTAATTGATAATCTTTTAAACTCCACATTGAAAACTGAAAGCTGAAAGTCAAGCTAGGCTTTTATTTTAGAAAGAAATCCTGCCTCTCCTTTGCTGCCAGGAAAAAATTGGTTCAGGCTATGTTTCTTTCCTTGCTCAGCGATGCTGATTTGTTGTATAAGCATGCCTCTGCCCAATGCTTGCACTGGCTGGATACTGTGTACCACAGTGCTCTGATGTTTGTCTCAGGCGGCAAAGTTCTGCCTTGCCATTGCAGCCTATATGCCAGAGTTGGATGGCGTTCTTTGGCCATATGCAGTGGCGCATAGTCATTTATAAGTTCATGCTCAGCCTGCTTCTCTCATATCTCTGTGGGTATGTCAATTAAAACTAGCAAGTACTGTTTGCGTTCAAATTAACTGAACTCGGCAAACAGGCCTTCATGTTCTCTGCCCCTACAGCCAGGAACCATTTGCAAAGATGAGATCATCCCAATTAGGACATTAAAAAATGTAGTGAAGGGTTTGGAGGTGGAATTGATCAGAATTTGTAATTACTTCAAATTCTGTTTCCTCCTGTTTGTCTTTTAGGCATGTGATTGTGAGCTTCTACTGTATATTTTACTGTTTTATGTTTTCAATGTTGCTTTTATGTTGTTTGAAACACTATTGCTGCTATCTTGGCCAGGACTCCCTTGTGAAAGAGATCTTGTAATCTCAATGGGCTGGTTAAATAAAGGTCAAATACTGGAACGATGCTACAACTTGATCATGTCTCTACTGACACTTGGTTCACAATAACAAGTCTTAGGCTACAGCTTGATTATTAATAATTATACCAAAACCTTCGTATAGACTAACTTTCCAGCTGTTGCTTGCTCATCAATAACTAACATTACAGCTTCATCATTCATTCATTTTTGTACCAATGCTTGCCTCCCAATAACTAACCTAAGCCTTTCTGCTTGATCATTCACTAATATTTTTACTAACCAATGCATCAATCAGTTTGAAATATTTACTCATAGAAAACAGCTGAAGCATCATTAAAACAAAAGCGGTACCTATCTTGCCAATGTAAAAAGAATAAAAACCCCACACACTTCTTAAATAATTCCATTTATTGAACACAGACCATTTGTATCTTAGTATCTTAGTTAGTTAGTTTGCGCATTAAAATAATTAATTTCGGCGAGGTCTCAAAAATGAATGGGAGTGAATTTCAAGCTGGACAAATGGGAAATAAGGTGATGTTGCTGGCATTCACTCTATGCAAATAAAATGTGGTAGACTGCACAAGATGACTTGTCTCATCTGAGGGCGGCCTGTAGCATAGTGGTTAAGGTACGTGACTGGGACCTGCAAGGTTGGTGGTTCTAATCCCGGTGAAGCCACAATAACATCTGCACAGCTGTTGGGCCCTTAAGCAAGTCCCTTAATCCTGCATTGCTCCAGGGGAGTACTGTCTACTGCTTTGTCTAATCAACTGTACATCGCTCTGGGCATCTACCAAATGCCACTAATGTAATGCAATGTCTTGTATCAAAGTGAAGTATCCCCTTAACTGCATTGCATTATGAGGACTGATGCAGAATGAGCATGTATCATTTGCATACCAGAATGAGCTACAGCTCACCTGTCTGCATTTTCTCTCTCACTCTCTTCTTCTTCCAGGTGGGTTGAGTCAATTCAATTAAATTCATTTCAGTCTCTTTCAGAGGTCTGAGCCAAAACTCGCAATTTGCTTTGAAAAAGCCAATATAAATATGTAAGAAAAGCTGACCATGTATACACTCACAGAACAGACATAACAGAGAGGTCATTCATACGCATATGAGACAGACGGTTGGCTTGGCCAAAATCAACTGGAAAGTTTTGCCAGAAAATGTGAGTTTTAAGAGGTCAAACCAAAAATCTCCAAGTCAAACCCTTAGCACAATACCCTTCCCACAATGCAATTATCTTCTGACAAGGTCTCACATTATTTACAACCAAAAAGCTGTCATAAAATATTAACATTTTCAAATTAGACTTTGAGCAGAGGCTCTTATAAAGCTGTTTAAATTGTAATACAGAGAGTCAAATCAGTACTGATGTGTCGCCAGTAACCTATTTATTTTCAAATGCATTTTGGTGGAAAAATGGCTGGTAATTTATACATAGTCCAGTTAGCAACTATGCAGTTAAATAGCCAGAGTTAGGCTTGTGGTTATGCTCTATTGCACATGGGGTTTGTAAAAGAACCAGCAGACATACTGTATGCCAACAGCGCTTTGGAAGGCTGTTGTGTTGGCCAGCACCAGTAGGGCAGCCAGCCAGGAAAGAGCTGCTATAAACTATATGCATGAGAGTGCTACGGGCCTAGACAATGATTTGTGCTGCGTAAGTAGTCAGAAAATATATGACCTTTGCGTGTTATACAGAAGGACAATTTGCGTACCTTCTAAAGCAACCATAAGCAAATGATGTGGTGTTATGTCGTCTAAGAAAAGAGAGTTGTGTGAGAGAAATGTGTCTTACATTTGCTTTCACTGTATCTCTATACCAGCAGTGTTGAAGCACAGCAGACATTTATAAAGGCTTTTTAAAGCAGTAATGCCAAATTTATTAGCGTTTTATATATGCCTTATGATTTAACAAGAAGTAATACCTCATTTGTATGTGTGTTATATATATATATACATATACATATACATATACATATATATATATATATTTATATATATATATATATATATATATATATATATATGCCTTATGGCTTCATAAAGCAGTAATATTTTAGTTGGAAGTGTCTTATGTATGCCCTATGGCTTTATAAAGCAGTCATATCTCAGTTGTAAGTGTTTTATATATACCTTACAGGTGTATAAAGCAGTAATTCCTAATTTGTAAGTGTTTTATATATGCCTAATGAAGCCACCATGAAGTTACATTTGATACAAGAACAACCAATCACAAAGCTCCTGAGCATGGCTTAACGATTATAATTGAAACAATCTCAAATGGTCCCTTTCCCGAGGATTACTTTCTGTTATCCAGTTCCACAGATTTTAAGAGCACATGACCAAACCCTCAAAGGGACCGCAAATCTTGTTTGTGTTGTCAGTAAATTAGTTAGCATGAAATATTAGCGCTGTTTAAATTGTACAAGGAAATATGGGGATGGTGATAACCTACGATGGGTGACAGCGGTGATGAACAGTCCTGTATGGTTATTAATTTGAGTTATGACCGCAGCATCACCCTTTAAACAGTTTGATAAATGCTTATTGTCAACACCTGGAGTGGTTATAAATATAGAAACAAAGGTATAAGTGTCAAATGATATTGAAGAGTGTGAAAATGTGTGAAATGAAATCAGATTTCTTTCTGCTGATCCAGGGGTGTGATGGATTTACCGTGTTGTGGAAGATGAAAATCTGATGAAGCTTAATAAACCTCCCCAGCTCATTTGCATGTGAACGCTTGGGTGTCATGCTCCCTGTGTTGGCAAAAAAAATGGAAAATTAATTTCAAGTTTGTTTTATTGAATACACATCCATTTGCAACGAGACCCTTACGGTACAGTTCACAAAGAGCAGCACTGCTACTGAAGATACATCAAAACATATTAAAGATAAGATCAGCAATAATAATATTATCGTATGTAGAGCATAGAAACATGCTGAGAGTAAAAAAGTATATTTATTGCCATTTTGCAGGAAAGTCACTTGATGATTTGCTTAATGATGTAGTGTCCTCCTGGGACTAGTGTCTTACCCACAGCAGAGCTAGGTGTTTATATATATGCACAGGAGACCAATCAGGAGAGCAGGGCTAAATGAAGTCATTTATACACAGCTGTTTCTGGAAAAGAGCTCTGTATGGAATTATTTTACTGCCAATTGTCATGAGCAGAGTATGCAAGAGCACGATTTCTTCCGCTCTCACGCAGATATCTCATGCAAAAATATACACTTAGTGGGCACTTTATTAGCTATTTATTAGACTTATTAAGTCTTCTGCTGTTATAGCCTATCTTTGACCCTACCTTTAACACATTTTGTGTTCAGAGATGCTCTTCTGCATACCACTGTTGTAATGTGTGGTTATTTGCATTACTGTCACCTTCCTGTCAGCTTCGACCAGTCTGGCCCTTCTCCTCTGACCTCTCTCATTAACAAGGTGTTTCTGCCCGCAGAACTGCTGCTCACTGGATGTTTTTTTTTGTCTTACACACCATTCTGAGTAAACTCAAGAGACTGTTGTACATTTAAAATCCCAGGAGATCAGCCGTTACAGAAATATTCAATCAGCTTGTCTGGCACCAACAATCATGCCATGGTCGAAATCACTGAAATTACATTTTTCCCTGATTCTGATGGTTTATGTTAACAAGTGTTCCTAAGAAGGGCTCAGTGAGTGTATGTGCATCCTCAAATTTACCCTCCTCATGTACAAAACCTTACATGCACTCCCAAATATACGCAACAAATGTGCTGTCCTCTAACTTGTCGTGTCTGTTTGAGTTAATCCCACACATCTCAGAGTTCCCCCGGCTTGGTCTTGCATTGTCAGGATTGTCTAATGTCATAAACCAATGAGAGTATTGGCTGGGAGTTTGACCAAGGAAATTGCAAGGTCTACTGCTTCGCTACAATCTCATTGGTTGGAGAAGATTAGAGCTGCTCAGAAAGAATTTTCCCTGCTTGACATTTGCAATTTGACTTTCCAATACTTACTTTCCAGTGTTTGCTGAACGGTACAAAATAATTTCCGTGCCTATATTCCTCTTCTCCTCTTGATTTTAAGCACTTTGACTTTCATTCTACAGATAAGAATATAATGTGGTAGAAATAAATTATTTTGGTCTCAGTGATGCTCAGTTCACTATCTATATGTGCCTGTCTGTGTGTGCATGTCTGTGTGTGCATCGATGTGTGTGCCTGTCTGTGTGTGCATCGATGTGTGTGCCTGTCTGTGTGTGCATGGATGTGTGTGCCTGTCTGTGTGTGCATGGATGTGTGTGCCTGTCTGTGTGTGCTTGTCTGTGTGTGCCTGTCTGTGTGTGCATGGATGTGTGTGCATGGATGTGTGTGCCTGTCTGTGTGTGCATGGATGTGTGTGCCTGTCTGTGTGTGCATGGATGTGTGTGCCTGTCTGTGTGTGCTTGTCTGTGTGTGCATGGATGTGTGTGCCTGTCTGTGTGTGCATGGATGTGTGTGCCTGTCTGTTGTGCCTGTCTGTGTGTGCCTGTTTGTGTGTGCATGGATGTGTGTGTCTGTGTGTGCCTGTCTGTGTGTGCATGGGTGTGCGTATGTGTGCTTGTGTGTATGTTCCTCCGACATTTGATCGGAACATCGTCACGTTAGCGGCCATTCATCTTTAGCTCAGACATGGAGAGGCAGAGAGAAACAGGAGAGAGAGAGAGAGATAGGGAGAGGGAGAGAGAGAGGGGGAAAGATCAAGAGAGAGAGGGAGATGGAGAGAGGGGGGGAGGAAGAGAGAGAGAAGGGGAAAGAGAGGGAGGGGGAGAGGAAGAGAGAGGGAGAGAGAGAGGGGGAAAGAGGTAGAGAGAGAGGGCGATGGAGAGAGAGGGGGAGAGGAAGAGAGAGAGAAGGGGAGAGAGAGAGGGAGAGAGGAAGAGAGAGGGGAGAGAGGGAGAGAGAGGGGGAGAGAGAGAGAGGGAGGGAGAGGGGGAGAGAGAGAGAGGGAGGGAGAGGGGGAGAGAAGGAGAGAGAGAGGGAGGGAGAGGGATAGAGAGAGAGAGCCCTGTGCAGGTTTCTGTACATAAGCACTGAAGCTGCATCATATTTCACTCCCACAGTGAGTCCCCCAGCACTCAAACCGCCTCCTTTCGCCACTCAGCAAACACACAAAACCAAAATCATAAAACTCATAACATTTCTGCACTGCAGGCACACTATGCTGTCTGACTGCCTCTCCTGAAATGGTCTCCTCACTTGGACATCCCCTAGAGTAGCAGCAGACTTCTGCTTGACGACTCACTGGCTTGAATCCGTGCTTAAATGATACCCTTCACGGTGGGAAAAAGGGCCAGATGGTCAAAAGGACCACATGGGGCACCTAAATGTGATTTTAACATTTTTGACTCCAAAAATTGTGTATATAGAGTGGTTTGGTGTTCAAGGAGCATAAGTGACATTTGCCAAAATTTGTTTTATATATATATTTGTTTTGCAGAACTATGGAGTCTCCGGGTGGCACCCTTTCCAGGATGCCGCCCAGTGACTCCAAGAAGGCCGGATACTCTGCACTGCCGTTTGGTGCATAAACACAAATGACAGTCAGAGCTTTCCCCCTAGCGACACGTAGTCGCAGAGAGGCGACCCTCTCGTTCCCCGGGTGGAACTCCAACACAGTGGCGCTCAGCCGGTGGCTTGTGAATATCCCCACACCCGCCCGGCGCCTCTCACCTTGAGCAACTCCAGAAAAGAACAGAGTCCAGCCCCTCTCCAGGAGTTTGGTTCCGGAACCAGTACTGTGCGTGGAGGTGAGCCCAACTATATCTAGTTGGTACCGCTCCGCCTCCCACACTAGCTCCGGTTCCTTCCCCACCAGAGAGGTGACGTTCCATGTCCCCAGAACCAGTCTGCGACGCCGAGGATCAGCACGCCCGGATCCCCACCTTCGCCTACTGCCCGCACCCGACTCTGATGCCGACCCCTGCAGGTGGTGAGCCCACAGGGCGGCGACCCCACGTGACCAGTTCGGGCTGTGCCCGGCCGGGCCCCATGGGATAAGGCCCGGCCCCCTCCCGGGTCTGGCTCCAGCAGGGGGCCCCGGTTTCCCTTTTCCGGGTGAGGTAACTGGGTCGTTGTGTGGCCGTATCATGAGCCAGCCAGCGATGAGCTTATAAGTTCATGAGCAGATCTCTTCTTTCTCCACACTTTGGCCTTTCTATCATCAGTCCATAAAAATATGTTCAAGAACTTTTGTGGTTCAGTTCTGTACTTCTTTGCTAATTGTAATCTCGCTGTCACGTTTCATTGTCTTGTCATGTTATGTTTGATGTTTAGTTCTTGTTACCATTTATTTCTTAGTCTTGCCATGTCATGTTATATAGTTTATTGTCATAATTTTGCAAACTTGTTATGTCATGATTTATGTTTGTTTCATGTTATGTGGTTCTGTTCATTGTTTAGCATACACTTTTTTGTGTCTTTCTGCAAACCTTGCATTCCTGCTTTCTCTCTCTCCCTTTCTGTCACTCACACCTTAATTCTTTTAATTTACCATGTCTTCTTACTAATCTACTAACTTTAGATCAGGATTGGGTAATACTAACATTCTAACCATGTGTTTATGTTACCTTACGTTTCTTGTGCATGTCATTTACTAATTTACTAACGCTAGGGCAGGATAGGTTTATTACTAATGATTACTAATTACCTTGTTAACTTGTCAATCCTCCACACCTGATTTCCATTCTCATGCTGCTCTCAAGCTAATTGTCTGCACCTGTCTACACCTGCATATAAGCTCAGTTCCATGTCTTGTCTTTGCGAAATTGCTGCCCCATGTTCGTCGGTGCACTTTTGAGCGGTTTTGTCACGCCATTGTCTACCCATTATGATCAAGCCTGTTTATTGACCAAAAATTATTGACTTCTGTTTTGCCTGCTGTCTTTGTGCTTTTGCCCCGCGGAGCAGACTTCGGTCTTGACTCTTGCACCGTCATCGACCCTGAGCCTGCCTACCGTCCACCTGTACTTCTGCCCCGCTGACAGCTTTCCCGGCTACTGGACTTTTTTTGCATGGTGTACCAATTACGAGACTGCCTTCTCCCTCGGTACTGTGCTTTGGTTTTGGCTGGATTTTACGTGTATGAACATTGCCTGTTTTTTGACTACGTTCACTGGACATTCCCTGAATAAAGCCCTGACGGGACTTTATAACACCTCTGTTTCTGAGTCGTGCATTTTGGCTTCAACCCCCCACGCACCCGACTGACTCGCCTTCCAATTCTTACTATTGATGAGTACTTTACATTTTGTGGCATAGCCTATACATTGCTGCTCTCTAAGTCAAGTCTAAACAGTTGATTGAGATACCTTCTCCCCTGCCCTGTGGAGATTGTTTGTGATGTCACTGACTGATGTTTTGGGGTTTTTCTTCACAGCTCTCACAATGTTTCTTTCATCAACTGTTTTAAAAAAATTTTTTTAATCAACCTGTGATGTCTCTTGCTTAGTATGCCAGCGTTTTATTTCTTTCCTCATCTTTTCTGAGCTTCAAAATGGTTTTCTTTTCTCCCAAAGACCGCTCTCTGGTCTTCATGTTGGTTTCTTTTCTAACACAAATGCAGGCTTCACAGGCAAAATCCAAGGCTAAAACCAAGAGTAGACATTCAGAACTATTTATTTCAACCAATTAATCTTACAGGACGCATCTGGGCAACAAGAAATACCTGTCAGTCACATGTTTCAATACTTTTGCTCACATAATTATTGAGTGGTCTGATACAAAAGGTGATATGTTGTAAGTTGTTTGACAAATCCTGATAAAAATACCAGGAAATAAAAGCTGAAATTTGGATCCGCCATGTACATCTTTTGACCTGTCTTCAGTGGATAGCAAAAACAAAGAAATGAATATTGCTGTCCCAATACTTTTGGAGGGGACTGCTCTTGATTGGTGGCACAATACAGGATCCTTGAGTACACTGATTTACATCATTAACTACATTGAAATAAAGTGTAAAAACCAAAAGACTCATCCCAAAAACCTTGGTTCATTCAAACATTTGTTTTGGCTCTCCTGTAGAATTCGGAAAATGGCACTCACTCACCAAAACCTTGATATATTCTTGCGGAAATGTTCTTATGGGAGTTTTTACTCGAAGACTTGGTGCTGGGGTTTAATGGGAGTTTGCAGCAGTGAGCTGTGGGCTGTACTGGAGAGTGGGAAGGCATGTGTCAGTCAGTCCAGAATGTGCTACAGACAATGCAGCGTCTGTACACGGCAGCGTTGTCTCGCAGCTGCTGGAGCCTCGTGGGAATGCCCTGAGCGACGTTATGGGAACGTTTTGGGAGGGGTGGGGCAGTCATGGGCCATTTCACATGTTGGCATTGTAGACGAGACTTATATTCAGGTGGACTTACTAAAATCAGACCTAATTATGCAACTAAAGGTCAGCCTTAGCTGTCCCCAATTAATATGTGATGAAAAAAATAATGGGTTTGCAGGAGGGGGGGGGGATGATAACTTAATTCTGCTTATCGGCAAGTTTAGCCCGTAGTCCCGAATACGAAACTGTAATATGCGGCTTTATTCCTGCCGACTCGCTCAATTACAGGACCACTGCTGCCTGGACAAGATAACCCGCTGTGACTTCTATTAATTGCGTATTATTTCATATTTCATAAAGCGGTCGGATAGTCCCCGGAAGGGAGCGGGGGTGCCTGTGGTCTGTATAATCAGGCTGTCTCATTTCTCCTCACGGTCAGACCGTGAGCGTGCGAGGATGAACCGCAGACTCTGGGGCCAGGAGGCCCCCCAGGCCGACTCCATGCACACCACAATCACACCGCCCTGTCCGTCAGACTGCTGTTTTACAATAACACCCATCCGTTAGACTGCTGTTTTACAATCACACCCATCTGTTAGACTGCTGTTTTACAATAACACCCATCCGTCAGACTGCTGTTTTACAATAACACCCATCCGTTAGACTGCTGTTTTACAATAACACCCATCCGTTAGACTGCTGTTTTACAATAACACCCATCCGTTAGACTGCTGTTTTACAATAACACCCATCCGTTAGACTGCTGTTTTACAATAACACCCATCCGTCAGACTGCTGTTTTACAATAACACCCATCCGTTAGACTGCTGTTTTACAATAACACCCATCCGTTAGACTGCTGTTTTACAATAACACCCATCTGTCAGACTGCTGTTTTACAATAACACCCATCCGTTAGACTGCTGTTTTACAATAACACCCATCCGTTAGACTGCTGTTTTACAATAACACCCATCCGTTAGACTGCTGTTTTACAATAGCACCCATCCGTTAGACTGCTGTTTTACAATAGCACCCATCCGTTAGACTGCTGTTTTACAATAACACCCATCCGTTAGACTGCTGTTTTACAATAACACCCATCCGTTAGACTGCTGTTTTACAATAACACCCATCCGTTAGTCTGTATAAAACACACCGCTCTGTCTGTTAGTCTGCATAAAACACACTGCCCTGTCTGTTAGTCTGTATAAAACACACCACTCTGTCTGTTAGTGTGTATAAAACACACCGCCCTGTCTGTTAGTCTGTATAAAACACACCACCCTGTCTGTTAGTCTGTATAAAACACACCGCCCTGTAGTTATTCTGCTGTTTTGCAATAACACACGGCCCCATGTGAGCTCAGTCAGGAATGGTATCAACAGGGAATGGTGGTCCAAGCCTGCTAACCAGGGACAGAACTACACGCAAATATCTGGCTTCATTAATCAGGCTCTGACCATGTGAGATGCGCACACACACACACACACACACACACACACACACACGAACACACATACACACAAAAACTGCATTTCATGGATGAACCCAGTGAAATGGGAATTGAATACATTGACTATTATGCTGATACATTCCTTTCCTCATTTCCAGCCCCTCTCACAGGTGTAGTTGCCATGGTTTCCCAGGGAGGAAGCTAGTGTCAGCCCCGCCTCTCCAGGGACAGCCAGAGAGAGGTGAGAATAAATAAACCCTGGGAAGACCATGTCGTGGGGGCCTTCGAGACGAGGGCATCCGTACCTGGGCCCTCTCTCCCCTGGAGGGGTCGGGATGCCTGTGGGGGTCCCTGGGATACTCTCCTTTGTGGGAGAGCATAGCGGGCGGCCTGTCGTGTAGTGGTTAAGGTAAGTGACTGTGACAGGCAAGGTCGGGGGTTCGAATCCCAGTGTAGCCACAATAGATCTGTACAGCCGTTGGGCCCTTGAGCAAGGCCTTTAACCCTGCATTGCTCCAGGGGAGGATTGTCTCCTGCTTAGTCTAATCAACTGTATGTCGTTGAGCGTCTGCCAAATGCCAATACTGTAATGTAATGATCCAATCCTATCCAGAGGACCGGTGAGGGTGCAGGTTTTTGTTTTAGTCCAGCATGACAACACCTGGGCCCTGTTCCACGAAGCAGGATTGCAGAGTTAGCCAGATAACTGCACAAAGTCCAGAACAGCTCTTTTTACTTCAGTCCATAGTCCAGATTTGGGGCGGGGTCCAGGTTTTTTGTCTGTGCAGTTATCTAACTAACTCTGTAATCCTGCTTTGTGAAACAGGCTCCTGATTCAACTAATTAGCTAATCACAGTCTTCAATCAAGACCTATGCACTATGAGGTATCGTAGTGCTGGGCTAAAACTAAAACCTGCACCACACCAGTCCTTCTGATTGGACCCCTCTGCTGTAGAGGCTTGTCTACTTCGAAAGTGTCATCCTGCTTTGGCTCCGCCCACTCTCACACCAGCCAATGAAGAAGTCATGTGCTGCTTCTTCTGCAGCTGCTTGGAGTAAGTAAATCTCTCGCTGGGAGAGGATTTATCACCTGGCGCTGTGAGCTGGTGAATCTCTGACTCTCGCTCTCTTTAACACATGTATTATTTACAGTTGATTAGTGTTCTGCTTTGTGCTTTCTCAATTGGACGTCTTCATAGCCTGACTGACTTAATCGCCGGCTGCCTCATTTGATGGCCCCTTGGAGATCATTACGGAAACATGTTTAGTACTGCCAACTGTCACTCAGTTTGAAATACATGCAGTGCGAGCGATACTGGAATTGAATAATTTAACTGATTTTGCACTTGCTGTTTGCCTTAATTTGTGTTCGTTTTATGGGTTCAATAAACAGACTCCCTTATCTTGGACATCTTACACTGCACCCCACTGTACCCCCTACACTACACAAAGCTCCCCCCACTGCCCCCCACTGCCCCCTCTGAACCCCACTGCCCCCTCTGCCCCTCACTGCCCCCTCTGCCCCCTCTGCCCCCCACTGCCCCCAACTGCCCCCTCTGCCCCCCACTGCCCCCTCAGCCCCTCACTGTCCCTCACTGCCCCTCTCTGTCCCCTCTGCCCTCCACTGCACCTCACTTGAACAACAGTTAGTCAACAACAGTGTGGAATCTGGGTTTATGTGAGATTGATTTTGAAACCTGTTTAAACTATTTAAACCAAGCCCATTTCGAGTTTCAGAATAGGCCCGATATTTAAGCAGTAGTCATTGATAATCAGGTCGGGAAATACTGTCAGTGAGGATCAGGTCAGTAACTCAATTGAATGAAATGAAGATTACTCATGGAGACAGAAATTACTCTTTACTCATGGAGACAGAAATTACTCTTTACTCATTTTACTCATGCATTTTGAAATGTGAGAACAGTATCCAGTAAGGTAGAATAATGCAGTCACTATGGAACTATACTTCACTTTACAACCCACAGTGGAGTCAAAACGCTGAAGTTCAAAAGAAACTATCCATCCGCAGCTCAAGAAATATTTATGAAATCTTCGTCTCCAGATGTTCTTCATTTACTGGAAACCTCTGTTTGTCTGCTCAGAGGTCAGAGGTCAGGGCATCGGTGGTGTCATTCTGTGCAGGCTAACACAGTCACCACCATGGCTGGTTCTCATCTGCTCATAATGGCCTCTTTTTGCTAACCTGCGCTGGAGCATGAGGGGCGGCCCACAATCTCTAATTCTTCCCACACTACACTTTCTTTCCCGGCAGAGGCGAGGTTGTCCTGTTCACCCGTAAACAGCGGTTTATCATCGGTGGCCAGACTTCACAGACTGCTGGGGATTTGAAAGAAGAGAAAAGATGAATTTGTGCTCAATTTAAAGCCGTGAATGTGGGAAGAAGATTTGAGCAAACAAACAGCATTCTCGTTGGGTGCTCTGGTTGCCCGAGCACGGTGGTCTATAGGTTAAATGTGCATTTTAAAAAGATGAATTTCCATTTTTATTGACTTGAGGTACCTTGTAAAATGTACATATGCAGTGCAAAAGGGCAAGACATGAATGGCAACAGAATAAACAGACATTTATATAACTGACTACACTACATACATACATAAGGCAAAAAGTAACAAAAAATATAATGTTGCCATATGACTGTTTAATTACCGTATCATGTATATAATGGCATTTGTGTCATATCACTGTTTAATTAGCTTAATATATATATATATATATATATATATATATATATATATATATATATATATATATATACATAATGGCATCCGTGTCATATCATTGTTTACGTTACATTTACAATTGTGGCATTAGGCAGATGCTCTTAACCAGAGCAACGTACAGTTGTGTTATGTTCCTGAGTTCTGTCTGTTAGTTTATCATTGTTTATCATCGTTATTTTTGCAATTTACTGTTTTTCATATTCATGTCTGGTTTTCTGTTTATATTCATTTGTCTTTGCATTCGTCTTCCCCTGTGATGTCTGAGTCTGAATGTTTACGAGCCCAAGTCACTCCCCTGTCTGCATGCCCCACGATTCGGGTGTTTACCGGGGTTCCGGGGTTCAACCTTCCTTCCAATTCCTTACTTCCTGCTTTCTCTCCATTTCATGTTTGTAGATAGCACTAATATACTAATCCCAACTAACATAGAATTTGTACAGCACTAATTATACTAAGACACTAATATGTTCGTCAAACTAACAAACTAACATTCACAAGTTTTGGGTATTTGTCATTTAAATCACGTAACTAACTTACTAACGCATCTCCATTTTCAATTCTGTTCTGCAACTCCGCCTCCCTATTCTATCACTGATTACTTGCTCTACATCTCCTGATTCTGTGCAATTGTCTACTCCCTAGTCCAGAGCCGTTTCTATTACATGTGTGTCTTTGTGAATCCAGTCCGCGTTTTCGTTTCCCCCTTGTTATTGTGCTATTACCCTTTCACGTGTCTCACCTGATGTTTATTTGTTAGACCACCCTCACTCCCATGCCCTGCCTAGTTTGTCTCATTCCCCTGTGTATTTATACTTGTCCTTTTCAACGACCTTGCTAGTTCGTTGTTTCCAGTTTTCTGAGTCCCGAGCCCTTTATCCCTTTACCCCTGTTCTAGCCCCCTTGTTCCCGAGCCCTTGTCCTTGTGGCATTCTGTCTAGTTGTTTTGTTGAGTTTTGCTTCTGGATTCCTGTTTATGACCCCTGCCTGCTTCCCTGGACTCTTTTCTTGTTTTGTGGACTCTGTACCTCTGCCCTGCTTCTGGATTGACCCCCTGGTTTTTGATCTCGGCCTGTTTTTGATTGCGCTTCATCTTTCATTAAACCTGCCATTTTTCCACATTTTTCATGTACCTTAGCCGCTACAGGCCACACTATTTAATTAGCATATTATGTATATCATAGCATTTCTGTCTGTTCAGAGATACAGTGGGGTAATATTTCTGCTATGTCTGCGTGTTATCTTTATTTTTGAGATGTGGTGGTATAATATCTGCAGTGCTGCAGTGGTTTGATACCTGTGATTAGATACAGTATATAGTTCCTTCCTGTAAAACGCCACAAATTAAACGATTCTTTAAATCCAGGGGAGACAAGGGTGACTGTCATCATTTGCTGGCAGCAATGTACAGCTCCTAAAGACCTTTTTAAAATGTCAGCGTTCGTGGTGACATTCGAGGGTGATTAGCCCCGGTGTATACATTCTCTCTGTCAGACTCTTCAGTTTCTCATGCGTCAAAATCCACTGAGGGAAATAAATTGTCATTTAGTTCTTCATGTTCAAGGCCACGTTACACCCAATACACACATCATCAGCACTTATAAACATGACCGTGTCCGTTTCCGAGTGTGAGTTTCATGTAAGGCTGTCCAGGGCAGGACCGCCGGCGCGATCGCAACGGGGGTCCGGGGAGGGGAGGGGCCCGTGCTGTGTGTCGTGGCAAGAAGACCGCTGAGCTGTATTGATGAACTGAGAGACGACATTTGCTCACGCTAAAAATACCCTTCATTTGCATACCTTATCTCCCCCATGGTTGCAAACCAATAATGTGTTTTTCCATTTGGCAGTACTGCAAAAAAGGTTGCTTCTAGGGGGGGCCTGGAGTTTAATTTGCACCGGGGCCCGATGGATCTTAGTTACGCCACTGGGGCTGTCTCATATTAAACCGAGGGAAGCAAGTTGAATCTGGCGGCCATATTGAATGAAAAGTTCCAGCACTGTTCCAGCATTGGGGGATAGAAAACCCTTTGCTTCTCCCTCCTCCACCAAGTCTCTATCATCTCACAAATCACTCCTATTTTAAAGTCAAACAGCAATGCATAGACAGACAGACTACTAGTACCTACTATGGAGTATTTATAACTTGAATGTTGTATGGTGTTTCATGTTTTATATGCGATGTGACTGGGGATGGCCACAACCACACAAGTTCCCTAACGAGAAAAAGAAAGTTATTTGATTGAAAGAGATCAGGATATAGAGTGCTGAGGATTGAAGCAGTGAGTTGGTGTAGTATACAGGAGTGTGTTTTTGAATGGGAGAAGCGTATTGGTTGTGGCATATAGCTGTACAGGATCAGTGCATTGGAGGTGTATATCTGACTGCGAGGCAGTGGGGCAGTATTTTGGGAAAGTGTATTGGAGTGTTAGGGAGTGGAGCAGTATTTTGGGAAAGTGTATTGGAGTGTTAGGGAGTGGAGCAGTATTTTGGGAAAGTCTATTGGAGTGTTAGGGAGTGGAGCAGTATTTTGGGAAAGGGTATTGGAGTTTTCGAGAGCAGGGGAATGCAGCTGCTTGACTTTAATGGCACAGGTGAGAGAACATAAAGAGGATTAGCTCAGAGGATCCTCGGGGGGGAACCAAACAAGAGCTCTCAATGGATCAGCCACATCAGCTTCTAATCACAGCTAAACCCTCTGGGCTGAACACCTTCTGCTTAATTAGTATAGATCTCTCTATTAAAGCGACAAGCTTATGCTAAATATCAAACAGAGAGAGAGAGAGAGAGAGAGAGAGAGGTGGACTGTAATGAGTTGTATAAAATTGTATAATTATTGAATGAGTCATGTGTGATACACGTGTAGTATGTGCTTATTAGATGTAATGCATGTGTATTGGATGTGCTGCGTAGTACATGATCATTAGATGAGTTGTATGTAATATGTGTTGGTGCCTTTTTTGTGCAGGAAGTCTCCTCTCTGGTCCTGTTCTAGGGTTTCCTGAGGAAAAGGGGGCTCAGAGAAGCTCCGCTCGACCCGGTTTTGGTGTGATTAGATCAGAACAGAACCACCCATGTTAGTCCTACTCAGACACACAGGATCTGCAGCAGTGGATGTGCCTGATGGTGGATTTATGGGTCCTGTGGCCTGCAGCGGTGGATGTGCCTGACGGTGTGGAGTTATGGGTCCTGTGGCCACTGTTATTCAGCAGGTCATGATATCTTTGCTACAGCCCATCATTCCAGCCTCATTCTGTTTGTTCCATGGTTTTCTGTCTGAGCTTCGATCCCTGGCTCTGTTATAAATCAGCAGGGGTTTTTCTGTTCAGGAGAAGCATTGCTGAAACACTATCTCAGTGTGTGCTCACAGACGGTTTTATAAATATACAGAGAATGAAATATTCGTCACATTATATAAGGTTCATAAATTGGCATGAGGTGCTCTTCTGAATACCACTGTTTACCACTGTAATGTGTGGTTATTTGCGTTACTAACACTTTCCTGTCAGCTTTGACCACTTTTGCCTACAGAACTGCTGCTCATTGGATGTTTTTTGTTTTTCGCACCATTCTCTGCAAACTCTGGAGACTGCTGTGTATGAAAATCCCAGGAGATCCTGAGATACTCAAACCAGCCTGTCTGGCACAAATCAACCATTCCACAGTCAAAGTTACTTAGATCACATTTCTTCCCAATTTGGGGGACATTTGGCGTTTGGTCTGAACAACTGCTGAACCTCTGGACCATACCTGCATGCTTTAATGCATTTAGTTGCTGCCACATTATTGGCTGATTAAATATTTGCATTAACAAGCTGGTGCACAGGTCTACCTAACAAAGTACCTGAGTGTAGCTGGAAAGGAACAGGGGCACATGTGGCCGTAATTCTTTCAGCAATTCGACGAGGCCTCACTCCACTGTTGCGCCAGTGACAGTCTAGCATATATCTTGATGCAGTCTAGTCTCCAAATCACAGCTACACAGGCTACCATGTAATGTATCTCTGGCCAAGCTCCCAAGCCTCATTGAAGATTGACACATGAGACTGTTAACCTGACCATGATCACGCTTTAATCAGTTAAAACCTTGTATTTGAGATTTTTTGCGCAGCATTTGTTATGATTTAGACTATTCGCTCTGGTCCTGTTTGTGTATTACCAACACTGCGTAGCCTGAAGATGCATTAACGCAGTCCTAAAAAACAAAGAAAGGATAGCACGTTTTCTATTAGCTACATTGAACAGTCTTTGCTAAAGCCTCCCTTTGTAATAGTGTACAGAAGCGTATGCTATAACGGACACAAAATGTATTGAAAAGCAACACAAAGTCTTGGATAGCAGTATTATTTGTATAACTAACGTTAGCCCACTTGTCCCATCCAGCAGCAGATTGCTCCAGCGGCCCTGTCCATCTCCCGGTCTTCTCGCATTCAATTAATTTAAATTAAACAATGCGGCCAGGTACATTTCTGTACCTGTCGAATAAGTGCCGTCTGTTGTCTTGCCGTCTACCGTCCGCTGTGTGAACGGCACATTACGCCTCGTTATAGCGCAGATAACTGCTTCATGTGGCTGACACAGAAGTAGAAACTACAGCATATCACTCGACACTTGCCCTCATGAAGTCCTGTAAGTACACTCGTTGTAAAGAGGCACTCGACATGAATATCTCGTGGGGTGACAAGCAGCGTGTATTATCAGTGTTCGTGATGAATGTGTATGTCCAGAAATGGGATGGGAATGTGTGCTTGTTCATGTTTGTGCATTTGTTTATGTGTATGTACATTTCGTTTTGTATGTGTGAGGAAGAGATAGAGAGATACTATAGAGTATGTGTGTGTCTGTGTGTGAGTGTGTGTGTATTTTCTCTGTTCAGTGACAGAATGCAGTAAATTCAGATACCCATCAGGCTTTTTTTCTCCTGACACAAATGATTTTCCATCAGAGGTTCAATAAAAATAAGTGCAGAGTTCATTTTAGTCATTTTTATCAGGGTATTTGTGAAAGGTCCTCTTTGCCTGATATTACTGTACATCTCACCTCTCTCTGTTTAGGAGCATATCTCTGACTGAGGTGGGAATGTGAAACTCTCTCTGAAGAGGTTTTCATTTTCAAAGCAACATCGCGCAAATCAATTTCCCATTGACCCAGAGCAGCGTCTGTGTGTGCTGAACAGACGGCTGAGAGCATTGTGTGTGTGTGAGTGTGTGTGGAACAGACAGCTGGGAACAGTGTGTGTGTGCCTCAGAATGAACCAATTTATTCAACCTGTTCTCTCTCTCTCTTTCTCTCTCTCTCTCTCAATTCAATTCATCCATCCATCCATCCATTATCTTAACCTGCTTATCCTGAACAGGGTCGCAGGGGGGCTGGAGCCTATCCCAGCATACATTGGGCGAAAGGCAGTCCATCCAATTCAATTCAATTCAATTAAATTCAATTCAATAAAAGATGCTTTATTGGCATGACAAATTAGAACATGTGTATTACCAAGGCTTGTTGGATGAACAACAATAAACAAAAAACAATAATTGTGAATCCAAATGTAGTATCTATTAACACTAATAACTCTATTATTAACAACAATGTAATAACAATATTACCAATAATGTGTTTGTGTTGTCTCTCTCTCAGGCTGAATAGGCTCCTCCCTTAAGATAACGGCTCCGTTGTGTTAGCGCATAAAGCCGTGAAACTGGAAGAATGGCTGCGTTTCCTCTCACGTATGCAGCTGCAGGACAGAAAAAAACACCACCTCTTCGATTACCGCTCCCTAAAGCGGGCGTTTATTATTCAGCATCGCAATGATCAATGATTCGACTGGCACACAGTCTCCATCAGGACGAATCGCATCTGAGCAGCAGGCCCACACAGTGCAGCCAGCCATAAAGCTGTGAGTGTAGGAGGGCAGGAGTTACGGTGTGTGGAGGTTTCCCCCTCTGCTAGCCCAGATCCTGGATTTTTAAAAAGAGCTTCCCATCCGGGTTTAATATGTGTGGGGCTCGTCTCTGGTGCTGTATGGCGTGTGGCAGCAACTTGATCTCGCGCCAATTTTTCATGCCCTGGAAAACGGCTCACGTATTTCCTGGATAAGTGCTACCCCAGGATGACATTTTCCAATTACAAGGAGAAATATAATAGATATAAAATAGATATATTATATTTATAATTGTAACAATAGAGGTTATGGATAGGGTTAGGTATAAGACATAAAATTTGCAATATTAGTTGAGCAAGACGTTTTGTACGCACACGTTCCAGTGCCTCAGTTTTGGTTAGCGAATTTGAATGTACTGTTAACTTCAACCACTAGGGGCAGATGTTCAGATTTCAGAACACAGAGGCCGATTTCAGTGGTCAGAACATTCGGTCGTCAGTCATCAAATTAGTGTGAGCCCAGGCTGATGGCAGTCAGGTGCGGAGTACTTCCGCAGTCAGCCAAAGCCGATAACGAATATTCCCGCTCTGGAATATTCTCAGGTGCGACCCGCTGACCTCTGTGTGCAACATCGCTCAGAACCCGCAGACGACACGCGTGTCGCGCTGGAACAGGAACTCACCGAGCGCAGCCAGCCGGCCGGCCTAATGTTCTCTCCCTGCGTAACCTCATCACTCGCGCTCGCCAAACTTAATTAGTTTGACATTCCACCCTAATTGCCTTTTTCCCCGTAATAGCTGGTGTTAGTTAATTGTAATATTCTGCACAATTAATCAAATGACCACACAGCCTAGAACATATGCCGTGGTATTTAATAGTCTAATGGAAAATGATATTTAAGATGGATGGACAGCGTCTGATTGTGGTATCTGATTTCGTAGCGAACGCGCAGGAAGTAACTGTGAGAAATGCATGCGCTTCCTAGAGCTGCATCTGTTCCGCATGGAGAGAACGGCTTCTGTGACTGTCATTGAGTCTCATGAGTCTGTGTGAGCCTGTCTCCTCTGCTTTGGGCTGATCTGGGATCAGTGTGTTTGAGTCTATGTGAGCCTCTGTTTAAGACTGATTTGGGATCAGTGTGTTTGCGCGACAGAGACATCAAACGCATCTTGACGTAAGAGCGCCTGGCAGGGGTTGGATTATTACTCCCTCAAAGACTGGACAAATTAGCACTTCAGATGCCTTTCCCAGAGGAAATGACTTTTTAATAAAAACGCCTTTCTCATACGCTGGGGCTGTGAGTCTGACGGGTCTAAAACAGCCTCAGTACTTATCGGGACTCGAGTATTTGTTTTGAAACACGTTCGCGGGAGAGTCGCTCGATGGAGAGGCGCTGAGGCGTGCAGAACAAGCGATGGTTCCCCTCTTTACCGCTCGCTGTTCCGCCCAGAGACAGAACCGCCAAAACACCGCCTCACAACAAACAGGCTCCGCTGTGAGCACAAAACACCGTCTATTCTTCTAAAACACTGTCTGTACCACCAAAACACTGTCCGTACTGCTAAAACACTGTCTGTACTACCAAAACACCTTCTGTACTGCTAAAACACTCTCTGTTCTGCCAGGAGACAGCGGCCTCATAACACACAGCCTCCACTGTGAACACAAAACACTGTCTGTACTGCTACAACACTGTCTGTACCACCAAAACACTGTCCGTACTTCTAAAACACTGTACTGCTAAAACACTGTCTGTACTGCCAAAACACTATCTGTACTACCAAAACACCTTCTGTACCGCCAAAACACCATCTGTACTGCTAAAACACCCTCTGTACCGCCATGTCTCCCGCAACCAGGAGAGGGCAAGCTGTCTGTCATGGACATCAACTTCAGACTGTGTCCCTGTGCGCTGTGTGCGTGTGTGTGTGTGTGTGTGTGTGCAAGTGTGTGTGTGTATGTGTATTCTGTGTGTGTGTAAGTGTGTGTGTATGTGTATTATGTGTGTGTGTGTTTGTGTGCGCGTGTGTGCATTTATGTGTGTGCGTGTGTGCGCAAGTGTGTGTGTATGTGTATAATGTGTGTGTGTGCGTGTGTGTGTGCATTTGTGTGTGCGCGTGTGTGCGCGCGCGCGTGTGTGTATGCGTATAATGTGTGTGTGTGTGCGTGTGTGTGTGCATTTGTGTGTGCACGTGTGTGTGCAAGTGTGTGTGTGTATGCGTATAATGTGTGTGTGTGTGTGTGTGTGTGTGCGTGTGTGTGTGCGTGTGTGTGTGTGTGTGCGTGTAATGTGTGTGACTAAGTGATGTCCCTGACCCAGATGAGTTTACAGCTCACAAATGGCTTACAAGCTGTCATCATCGCCATTATCATTATCAGCACCATCAGAGTGCAGAAGGCGTCCCCATCATCCCCAGCGTTGGATTGCGGCTGGGTTAACGACAGGAGGGTTCAGGAAGTGTGCCAGTGTGCTGCTTAAATGCACCGCTATTAGACCACGCTTAATTCACACAGCTGTCTCCCGCTACACAATTAGATCATCAAGTTGTGAGATGATAAAGAACTGTTCAGAGCTTAATTAGAGCGAGGCTGAATGCCCCTGAATGCGTATTGCTAATGCAGTGGTTCCCAATCTCAACCTCAGGTACTCACTGGGTAAACTGGTTTTCATTCCGACTGCTATCGCTGCTTCTGAAATGTCACTTTCTCCCGGAAGGTCACGTTAATGGAGAAAGAGCTGCACACACAAGAAGAATCCTGTCAGGGTTGCCTTGCTTAGTTGGACATTATCTCCTGGGGCTGTGTGAGGGTGCTCCTGGTTTTGGGGAACCTGTTGACACTCTGGTCAGGTTCCTAGTTTAGGGTCTCACTGTCTGACATTTTGGCAGTTTGATATCTCTACCTGAAATCTCCTCTCATGTCGTTATCGGCTCGTTCAGTGTTAGTAGAGCTGGAGGCAGAGTCAGCTTATGAATGTTGTGCGTCACACTCTTTAGTTATGCAATATACAAGCTATGCGGTAGTGGAACAAAGGTTTCAAAGATCCTCCTGTAGCTGGGGAACCAAGCTTATGGAGTTTATTTCCTTGCCACGTTTGGTCGGGCTATTAGACTGGAGACTCACCGCTTATCCACAAGACTGCGCTCCTGAAGCAGTTATGAGCACAGGGCAGTGGGTAGGCTTAATAACTGAAACCCAGTTATGCAGCCACTCTGTGCACAGTGCTGACCTGTGCGCTGTGTGTAGGGCCACATGTCAGTTAGAACATCCTACTTCACGCAGTGCTGTGTGTAGGATTGTAAGCCAACAGCGTTGCACAGTCTGTAGTGCTGTGTGCCATTCGGTTAGCGATGTAGGAGCAGCCTGTAGCTTTGGACTTGGATAGGGGGTTGTACCTATTCCCTTCTCACCTTTGGTGGCTCTCTCACTGCTAGCAGGGCTAGAGGTGGTGTTTGCTGGGTGCACAGCTTTCATCATGACCTGCCATGTCACTTAGGTAGATGTTAGCCGGAGGTTTGGTTTCCACTAGATAGGCCGCTCTAGATTAGGCAGTCGCGTTATCTACCTGTTGTTACTCGCCTCGGATGTGCGCTCCTGGGATTACTAGAGCAGTGCGTGGCGGAGGGTTATTTTGTTGATCTTAGTCGTGTGTCGGAAGTCCCCCACTTTATTTTTATTTATTTATTTTTTATTCTTTAGTTGCATTTTATTAAGTAGTGGTTATCGCACGGTCTGTGAGTAACTTAAAGATCCTCTTCACAGTTGCACCCGGTCCTTGGCCCGCTCTCTCTCACTGTTCACAAAAGCTCCCCTTAACGGTAACGCTCTCCTCTGCAACAGGCCAAGAATATCATAGAAAATAAGTACAATAATGACAATAACATCTTGTATCGAAATATATTCATTGAGGTCCATTGATTTAAGTTTTACCCAACCCTTGTGAACAAGTCAAACACATTCCATAATTTCACATGCTATTTATTTTTCAAAAGCAGGCTGGCTCCTTATTTATAAGCTTACTGAATAATAATAAAATATTTAGAGAATGTATTTAGATGCTCACTGATATTAAATGGAGTCATGTCACTGAAAATGCCCTTCATTGTGGAGTCAGTGGTGCATTCACAGTGTTCATTTGCTTGCTATTCCTTGGAGCTTCTCCAAGGTATCATAAAAACATGTTTTGGTTGTAAAAATCAATGGTTTTTGGCATAAAATCTCAAGAACTGTTTTTGGCGAAGCACTGCGGTCTCAGTGTTCAATGGTATGGTTTTGTTACGCAGGCAAAAAAATGCTGTGTTGTTTTATGCAAGCCTAACAAACTATACACCATTGGAAATGTAATGTCATTAGCTAAAATAATTTTTACTGGGTCATATTTATAGGGGAGGAATAAGGGGAGTGGTTATCCTCGTGTGAGGCACTACTCTGAGAATATCCTCGACCGGTTACATTTACATTTACATTTTAGTCATTTGGCAGACGCTTTTAATCCAAAGCGACTTACAAGTGCATAGGTTCTACCATAAGTCAAAGCATCACATCCAGAAACTAGCAAAATACACATGAAATGCTGTTCTAAACATAGTTGTCATCATAAGTGCATTTTTATTTATTTATTTATTTATTTTTTGGGGCGGGGGTTAGACAAGGATAGGGATATCAGAAAGGAGGGGCAGGGGAAATCAGGAGGGAGGACTAAGGTAGAGTTTGAAAAGGTGGGTTTTGAGTCTGCGTCGAAATAGGGGGAGGGATTCTGCTGTTCTGACAGTAGTAGGCAAGTCATTCCACCACTGAGGAACCAGAACGGAAAACAGGCGTGAACGTGCAGCTCGACCACCAGGTGCACGTAGAGAGGGAACCATAAGGCGACCAGAGCTGGCAGACCGGAGTGGTCTAGCTGGGGAGTAGGGAGTGATCAGGGATTGTATGTAAGGTGGGGCAGTCCCCTTAGCAGCCTGAAATGCCAACACTAGGGCTTTGAAACGGATGCGTGCGGCAATAGGAAGCCAGTGGAGGCCAATGAGAAGCGGGGTGACATGAGCCGACCTGGGCTGACTGGTGATCAGGCGGGCTGCAGCATTCTGGACCAGCTGGAGGGGCTTGATGGCACACGCTGGGAGACCGGCTAGGAGGGAGTTGCAGTAATCCAGGCGGGAAATGACGAGCGCCTGGACTAGGAGCTGGGTGGCTTTCTCAGTCAGGAGATGACGGATACGGCGTATATTATACAGAAAGAACCTGCAGGTTCTGGCAGTGGAGGATACTTGTGGAGCCAGGGTGAGGCAGTTATCAAGAGTCACCCCAAGATTCTTTGCCGTACGGGAGGAGGAAACTACAAAGTCCTCAACAGTCAATGAGAGGTCGATTGACGGAGAGGATTTAGCAGGGATGTAGAGAAGCTCAGTTTTGGCAAGGTTGAGCTTCAGGTGGTGGGAAGTCATCCACGCAGAGATATCAGCCAAGCAGGCAGAGATCCGTGTGGTGACTTGGGTGTCGGGGGGGAAGGAAATGAAGAGTTGGGTGTCATCAGCGTAGGAATGATAGGAAAAGCCATGGGAAGAGATAACAGAACCAAGAGACATGGTGTATAGCGAGAAGAGGAGAGGCCAAGAACCGAGCCCTGCGGGACTCCAGTTCGTAGGGGGTGAGGGTCGGAGACTGAGCCCCTCCAAGTCACCTGGTAGGAGCGACCAGAGAGGTAGGAGGAACACCAAGCGAGTGCAGACCCTGTGACACCCATCCCAGACAGCGATGAGAGCAGAATCTCATGGTTGACTGTATCGAAGACGGCCGACAGGTCGAGGAAGATAAGGACAGAAGAGAGGGATTTTGCTTTAGCAGAGTGGAGTGCCTCAGTGACCGCGAGCAGGGCGGTTTCAGTGGAGTGGCCACTCTTGAAGCCAGACTGGTTGGGGTCATGGAGATTGTTCTGGAGAAGATAAGTGGACAGTTGGGAGCAGACCGCCCGTTCCAGAGTTTTAGCGAGAAAGGGAAGAAGAGAGACAGGCCGGTAGTTGTTCAGGGCAGAGGGGTCAAGAGTAGGTTTTTTGAGCAGGGGAGTGACTCTGGCCCTCTTCAGGGAATATGTGATATATTTAATGTGAACACCAGAGATCCCCCAGGTGTTAAAGAGTGTGCGGAGAGTAATCCCCCAGGAGTTAATGAGTGTGTGCAGAGAGATCCCCCAGGTGTTAATGAGTGTGCAAAGAGAGATCTCCCAGGTGTTAATGAGTGTGTGCAGAGAGATCCCCCAGGTGTTAATGAGTGTGCAAAGAAAGATCCCCCAGGTGTTAATGAGTGTGTGTAGAGAGATCCCCCAGGTGTTAATGAGTGTGCAAAGAGAGATCCCCCAGGTGTTAATGAGTGTGCAAAGAGAGATCCCCCAGGTGTTAATGAGTGTGTGCAGAGAGATCCCCCAGGTGTTAATGATTGTCTGCAGAGAGATCCCCCAGGTGTTAATGATTGTGCAGAAAGAGATCCCCCAGGTGTTAATGATTGTGCGGAAAGAGATCCCCAGGCGTGCGGAGAGAGAGCCCCAGGCAGGGGAAGGTTGCCATGGAGCCCATCCTCTTCGTAAGCAGCTGCATGACAGAGCAGGTCATCTGAATGGTTGAGAAGCTGGAGGGATGTGGAGGAGGGAGTTTATGGAGGGATGTGGAGGAGGGAGTTTATGGAGGGATGTGGAGGAGGAGTTTATGGAGGGATGTGGAGGAGGGAGTTTATGGGGGGTCCTGCTCACCGACAGGTCAATGCTACAGGCCATCTCCAGACAGGGCTGTGATTGGGTTCCCCTTTGTTCATCTCCAGAGTGACACTTCCAATTTTCCGTAAATAAACCCAGACTGAGCCCGTGCAAGAGCACTGGTGTCGCTGTAGGCCTCCCTCCTCCCTGTCTGTCTCTTTCCCACAAGGCTAGATTTGTTTCTGTTCCCACAATGCCTTGGGCTTTGAGCACGGTCATGCTTCAGTGACAGTTATTAGACACCTGATCCTTTGGGAACGCACGTACGTCTGCCCGCTGTCAGTTATCAGCTCCACTTTCGAGAGAAAATAGTCACCACATTAAATTAAACAAAGACGATTGTTTTCCCTTAATAATAAGCCATGGTGGTGAATTGCGGTTGAATTGTTTTGTTGGCTGAATAGCAGCAGGTGAGTGTGTTTGTGGCTGGAGACACTTTGGAAATTAAAGCAGGGTAAACTGTGTCTAATTCAATAATTCCCCTGCAGCTTGGTCAGTGTGTGTTTTCTCAGGATTAGACTGACCTGCTGTCCTTTAAAAAAGCCATACTACACACCAGACAGCTGTGTAGGTGATGCTGTATCCTCCTGAGATGAAGTTAATTTAACTTTTTTGACATAATAGAAGTGTCTTGGGTGACAAATCATGTTATTTTAATCTTACTGAATATCCTTTGTACTGTAGGCTTCTGCATAGTAGAAGATATGGTTCTTCAGATGAACCATGATTCTTGGTGCCAGACAGGGTGGTTTGAGTATTTCGATCACCTCTGATTTTCACACGAACAGTCTCTAGGGTTTGCAGAGAATGGTGCAAAAAACAGAAAAACATCCAGTGAGCAGCAGTTCTGCAGACAGAAACGCCTTGTTAATGTCAGAGGTCAGAGGAGAATGGCCAGACTGGTCAAAGCTGACAGGAAGGAGACAGTAACGCAAATAACCACACATTACAACAGTGGTATGCAGAAGAGCATCTCTGAATGCATGTGTCAGACCTCGAAGTGGATAGGCTACAGCAGCTGAAGACTTAATAAGTCTAATACAGTAAATCCTCACACACACAGAAGGGTGTCTGTGGGGTTTGTGCTGCGTTTTCATCTTTAAAAAGACTTAAACATAAAGTAGAAACAAACATGCCTCCTTCTGTGATCTGTAATCACAGAACTAGCAGAGTGTTAGTCAGTCTCTGAACTTCCATCAGTACACTACACGACATTACACACACACACACACACGCACACACACACACATACAAGCACACGCACACACACATACACACACATACAAGCACACGCACACACACATACAAGCACACGCACACACACACACATACAAGCACACACAAACACACACACATACAAGCACACTCACACACACATACAAACACACACATACAAGCACACACACACGCACATACACATACACACACACATACAAGCACACGCACACACACATACACACACATACAAGCACACGCACACACATACACACATACATACAAGCACACACACACACATACACATACAAGCACACACACACACACACAAGCACATGCACACACACACGCACACACATACAAGCACACACACATACACACACACACGCACATACAAGCACACGCACACACACATACACATACACACACATACAAGCACACGCACACACACATACACACACATACAAGCACACGCACACACACATACACACACATACAAGCACATGCACACACACATACAAGCACACACACATACACACACATACAAGCACATGCACACACACACACATACAAGCACACACACGTGCACATACAAGCACAAGCACACACACATACAAGCACACACGCACACACACACATACAAGCACACACACACGCGCACATACAAGCACAAGCACACACACATACACGCACGCACATGCACACACACCCTCGCACATACACACACACACAAACACACACACACACAGATGCACACACTCTTACATGCCATGCACACACACACAGGCATACACACATTGACTTACACAGACCCACACACACACAGGCATACACACATTGACTTACACAGACCCACACACACATATATTCACACATTTTTATGCTGAGGCTCGTGAAATCTTTTCTGTGATTTTTGCAATTTTTCAGAATTTTGTAATTAATGACAGTGTGAAAAAAAACATAATGAGTGCTGAGCAGAGAACCTAATGAGACAAATCCTCAGAAAGTCAGTAATTATCTTTTTATGAAAGGAGAGGCTTGCGGACGTTTTTAGCCTCGTTTAGTCCATGTTTTCTAATTAAAAAATAATCACAACAGTGACAAATACCAAGGTTTGACAATAATTTAGCTTTTGATATTCGAAAAACGGGAGGCAATGAGAAGTGTTTTTCTGTCAATCTGTCCCCTGATGAAAAGTGGAGAAATAGGAGTCTGTGGCAGAAAGAGAGGTGTTTTATAGATACTGTAAACACAATTCATAACAGGATTAATTCCAGAAGTCCTACAGAAGGTCACCTACCTTTGTTGCACAATGGTTATTGCTTCCTGCCCTATTTCATTCAGAGACAGAAACTACACACAAAACATCAAGCTGTCTCTGGCCCCTCTCATGGAGCATAACTTCAGAGACTTCTTTAAATAGAATAACAACCCTCAAGAAGTTTGTGCTATACTCCTGCAGGTTAAAAATAAAGCATTTTCACATATTTTAAGCTTGTTTTAAAAAAAAAGTCTCTACAATATCCCAAAATTTTCTGATGACGATCATGATGATGATGTTGATGATTATGGCAATGATGATGATGATGATTATGATTATGGCGATGATGATGATTATGATTATGGCAATGGTTATGATGATGATTATGCCAGTGGTTATGATAATGATGATTATGGCGATGATGATGATGATTATGGCGTTGATGTTGATGATGAATATGGTGATGGTTATGATGATGATTATGGCGTTGATGTTGATGATGAATATGGTGATGGTTATGATGATGATTATGGCGTTGATGTTGATGATGAATATGGTGATGGTTATGATGATGATGAATATGGTGATGGTTATGATGATGATGATTATGGCGATGATGATGATGATGAATATGGTGATGGTTATGAAGCTGATGATTATGGCGATGATGAATATGGTGATGGTTATGATGATGATGAATATAGTGATGGTTATGATGATGATGAATATGGTGATGGTTATGATGATGATGATTATGGCATTGATGATGATGGTGATTATGGTGATGGTTATGATGATGATGATTATGGCGATGATGATGATGATGAATATGGCGATGGTTATGATGATGATTATGGCGATGATGTTGATGATGAATATGGCGATGGTTATGATGATGATGATTATGGCGATGATGATGATGATGAATATGGTGATGGTTATGAAGCTGATGATTATGGCGATGATGAATATGGTGATGGTTATGATGATGATGAATATGGTGATGGTTATGATGATGATGATTATGGCATTGATGATGATGGTGATTATGGTGATGGTTATGATGATGATGAATATGGTGATGGTTATGATGATGATGAATATGCCGATGATGCTGATGATGATTATGGCGATGATGGTGTTGATGAATATGATGATGGTTATGATGATGATTGTGAGACTGATGAGGATATTTTCATGAGCAGCCTCTCTGATGTTGGTGCGTATATTTGTTCCATACTTTGGTTCTGATGGAGTTGCCATTGCCCAAGCTCTCTCTTAGTTTCCCATTATTAGATGTAAAAGCCTGGAAGCTTGACAGTTGTGGGTAGTAAGGTGCTGATGAAGGCAGATAATTACACAGTATACCGTAAATATAGAATTGTACAGAACATGTGTGTGAAACGTTTGCAATACTGATACTGATATGTCTCTGTTCCTTCAATGCTGTCAGGCACAGGGACCTCAAGTGATCATCCAATCTGGCTCCTCTAATTCAAATCCAGCCCTGGTTTTCATTTTGACCGGGTAATTAGTGCTACTGATTGGCCAGACTGTCTTCACACCTGACTCCCAGGTAAAGTGAGGGTGGAAGACCAGTTTTTCTTAGCTCTCTGGGACCATGAGTTAATGATCCCTGCTCCCGTCTGTACAATTTTGTAAATAATGTTTACCTTTATTAAAAGTTATTCTCAGAATTGTACAGAAATGTTTCTGAAATGTGTGATTCGAATTCTGATAGTGATACTGACATTGTTCTGATCATTGAAAGCAATGTCCCCAGTTTCACTCACTTGTTGAGCTGCATGCTTTAACATTATCAGTGGGAGACGTTTCAGAGCTCAGGCATTTTTCATTGTTCCCTTTTGTGCAGAAATGTCAGAATGGGAAGTCTGCAGTCATATCACACGTCAGCTTTTGATATTTATTCAGTGATAACCTCTACTTCACACACAAACACTACTCCATTAAAGGGCAAAGCTAAAATACCAAGCGTCACCCCATTAAAAACAAGAACAAAAACATCAAAACAGCACCCCATTAAAGGCCAGAACCAAAACACTGAAGCTGGTCCCCATGAAAGAGCAGAGCCTTAATCCCTCCTGACTCAGGTCATTAGGGGTGTGGGGGAAACAGGGGTCAGAGGACCCCAGGATACAGAGTTGCCATAGAACATTCTCCACAGTCACAGTGATAGAGTTTCCATAGAACATTCCATACAGCCTCTTGGCTAAATTGCTTGACTGGGACCTGCTAGGTTGGTGGTTCAAGCACCAATGTAGCTGTCGGGCCCTTGAGCAAGGCCCTTAACCTCATATTGCTCCAGGGGGGATTGGCCCCTGCTTAGTCTAATGAACTGTATGTCACTTTGGATAAAGGTGTCAGCTAACAGTAACAGTACTTTAAAGTTTGCTGTCATAGCAACCCCCACCACTCTTTACTGGGGGAGAGGTAAAAGGGCAGTCGAGACTCAGTTTATCCATCTGCCCTCAGAAAATGAGTCTGTTTCTGGGAGGAAGATGTTCATGCCAACGCAACTGTGTCTGAAACCGTCTCCGCATGAGATGGCGTTACTGACGAGGAAAAACTCCACTTCCCTCTCTGCTGGGAATATGATTGACAGCTTCTATTCAGAACCGCTCCACATCAGTGGCTGATGTCATTTCAGAATACCAACATTCTATTGCCCCACCCCCCCCAAGCCTAGTACATCCGACCCCTTTAGAATATACAATTTGAGAATAGCATGAACGATTGACATGTTTTTTTTTTGTCAGATAAATGTAAATCGTCTGTGGTGTTAGAAATCTATTTCTCAGATGGTAATTTCATGTGTCATATTAAGCTGTTTAAAAGTGACACACAACTTTCTTTGACTTCACGGAAACAGAGATGCGGTGCTTTAATCTGCAGATCAAGATCAAAGGGACTAAACAACGCGCGCTCCTCCTCTAGAAGCTATAATCATATTGTGCTGTGTTTCAGAGCCCACAGAGAGCTGTAACCTCCATACAGCTCAATACTACAGAAAGAGATGACAGAACCGTGACTTTTCAAAATAAAATATGATTTAATAACAACATCACCTTGAAAAAATACCTTTGACAAAACTCAGTTACCTTGGAATATCAACATTCTTCATTATAATGGTTTCATACAGGAAAGAAATCTATCCGCTGTATATATACCCTTCAGACCAGTTTATAGTCCAGCGGCAGAGTGTCGCCTGACTGAAATCGCAGAACGTTCGTAAACATTGTATTGTCTCCTGATGGAGACTGCGGTTGTTATCCTTAGCAAAAAAAGGATAAACATACTCCAGTCGCACAGAGTATAAAGCAAACGTTGACCAGCAACATCCACTGGACGTCGTCAGTTTCAGCCCTGCTCAGTTGCTGGACTACTGGTAATTGAGAGCAATGGAGCTCAAGAACACTGACGTAGAATCAAAAAACAAAAACATTCCAAAAGCCTACTCTTCAAAAGGTGTACACTTTGCATTTTCACTGTGTGCCCACCACTGGAACGAGGGGCCTACCATGTGGTTGGAAATGCCATAAGGGTACTTTTTCATGCCAAGCCCTTTCCTATAGGCCAGGGGTCTGCAAACCTGGTCCTGGAGAGTCACAATCTCTGCTGGTTTATGTTGTAGAAAAGAAAGCCCCAAGCTCTTCTGACACAATAAACCAGGTGAGAAGAGTTTACTGTGTAATCGACTGCTTTAATTGATCAATTAAGTTCATGGCAGAAAAGAGAAGCAGGCCTGGAGCTATGCGGATCCCGTACGGTAGGCTGAGTACCACGGGGACATGCCCACCGTATCACAGTAAAGGCTCTGTTCTTTCAGGTGTTTGCCATTGAATCTTACCTCCCGGAAAATAACGATTTCAGATTTTAGGATGCCGGTGGTTTTTCAGGATCAAAGGGAGGCAGATTCCTGAGGAGCGTAGCAGAAATCCGCAAACCCCGCGTGGCCTGCAAAGAGAGGCTGTGTGTCTGACCTCCAGCTGACCTCTAAACGGCAGCACCCTGTAACCACAGCCTTCCTCCCGGAAACGCGCCGCCGCGCCGGGCCGCCTGTAAACCCGCCCGGGGCTTTACGAGAGGGGCGTGGCGATTCCCCGCAGTGCACCTCCTTCGTTATCCCGAACGGAGAATTAACTTCATTTGTACCCCGCATTTGCCGGGACGAAGGCCATGTTGCCAACAGCCTTTTTTTATTTTTTATTTTTCCTGTCAGGAGTTTTGAGAAGGAGAGACGCATAAACACTGTCTCATTACGGCATTCGGCCTGAAGGCGAAAAAGGCGCGCATGACTCAGAAATTGGCCTGGGAACCAGCGGGCCATCTGGTGAGTGTTAGCGTAATGCGCTCTGTTGGTGGGTAAACGACTTGGCGTTCGGCGTGCCCGTAATTAGCGCCTTTCCTTCGGGGCGCGCTAGCACTTCCGTAGCCCTCGCTTTGCCAACAGCAACATGCAGGGTGTCTTTGTGCGCAAACATGTTCTGGTTAAGCACGTATAAAACACACGGAGAGCTGTTTGTACGGTATCACTCCAGTGAAGGTCCAACCACAGTCGCAAAAGGAATTTTGCTGTTGTCTTTAATGTCTGTGTTTAATTTGCTCATGTCTGGACATGCTGAAACAATAGAATCCCGAAGTTGCTGTGGTTACGAGCGTAGTTGATTGCTCATGTCTGGATATACTGACTCGGTGGGGGCCGTGAGGTAGCTTTGACTGCAGGTGATCATAAATGTAATGTCTGTAATATAACCCTGGTTTCTCACACACTGTAAGAGCTGTGCTGTGCGGTTTTGATTGAGTTGGCCTGGTTTATCCTCTCCCTCTGTCTGTTTGTGCTGATAATCCTGACATGGCCCTCTGCAGACCTTCGCCAATCCCGGACGAGCCCCCGCACACCCGAACCCCACCTCCGCCCTGCTCTGATCTGGGGGCTGGGGGAGCCTGGCGATTACTGATCGATCTGCCGGGACTGTGAGACACAGATGGGCTGTTTCTGAACACTAACCGCCCCACACGTTCATTAAGGCCTGCTTATTAGAGGAGTAGATATGATTCGATACCACCAAACAAGAACCCTGCAAGTGGTTTTTGGTCATTATACGGTGGTCTAATAATAATAATAATAAAAGCAATATTATTCATTTATTTCACAGGAACCATGTGTCATTTTCTTTTGAAAATTGAAGTCAAATATGATGCATCATATGGTACCACAGTTAGCTACAGCTAATTTCCATATGCAGTCCCATAGCAGGTAATATTAATAATATTAATAATAATAATAATAATAATAATAATAATAATCAGGAATTTTAGACAAGGTTCTTGAGTCAGTTCCTCTTTGTTTTTTCCTTGGATATATGCACTGCACCACACTGCACTGAGTTTATAATGGTAATATAGGCTAATCTAAAAGCGTTTACACACACTTGCGTACATATATCCATGTGCTAGTAAACGGGGAGAGTGTAGTGTATATTCCCCTGACGGAGCGGCCTGGGATGTTAATAACGGTTTTTATGGCCCTTTTTACTGCTCCGTGAGGCTCATCCAGGAGAGTGCTTCTGTGCAAGCCTTCATTGGTTTAAACTTTATCTCCTTCCCCTTCAATCCATACTCTTTCATTTCCTTTGGCTGGAAAAGAAAAGAGTGTGCAAATGAGAGGGAAGGGGGACTGAATAAACTCATTAGAAAGGCAAGTATACAGACTAGTACAAAACAAGAAAGGCTGGAAAATGCAATAATACTTCAAAATTAAATCTAACGAGCTGTTACTGTGGCTGTTAAAGTGAAAAATAGTAATCCAGACTATAGACAGGCAATCCAGAGCTCAATCGTCAGTAATCTAGACAAATCCAGTTATTTTTCATTAAAGATCATTCCCAACTGTCATTCGCAGCTATAATGAGGTTGTCAGTGTTATTCAAATGTAGAGGTCAGTGTGCTGCATGAACCAGCCATACCATCATGTACCCAGCTCCTGCTGAAAGTGGGTGTGTGCTGCATGTACCCAGGTCCTGCTGAGTGTGGGTGAGGGCTTGGTCATGTACCCAGCTCCTGCTGAAAGTGGGTGTGTGCTGCATGTACCCAGGTCCTGCTGAGTGTGGGTGAGGGCTTGGTCATGTACCCAGCTCCTGCTGAAAGAGGGTGTAGGCTTGGTCATGTACCCAGCTCCTGGTTTGGACTTGGACAGGAGGCCTGGGGAAACTAAGATGCTCCTGGAAGTGGTCTTGGTGGGCCAGTAGGGGGCGATCCGGTCAAATGACCTCCAATACCTCAGTGCAGTGATGGGGACTCTGTGCTGTAGGAGATAGCATCCTCTGAAATGAGATGTTCAACCAAGGTCCTAACTTGCTTTGAAGTTCCCATGACACGTATAGCAAAGAGTAGGGGGTTCCCCAGTGTTCTGGCTAAATTCCTAACCTGCCTCTTTCCACCTGCCAGCTAGTCACCCCCTGATTGGCAAAAACATTGTTCTCTCCCTCTCCATCTCAACTAGTGTGTGCTGCGTTTCCCCCTCCTCACTGTATGTAAAGAACTTTGAGTGTCTTGATAAGTTCTTAGATCCAATGATTTATCCATCTACAGTATCCATCTATTTGGACACCCCTGGTCAAAAAAAACATTTTTTAACAAATTAAACATCTTGGTGAACAGAAGCAAACCTGACCTCTAAATGGTAAAAAAGTTAAATATGACACATTTCTTCAAATTTTAAAGCAAGATTGCTTTTTGTTTTATGTTTTTACAGTTAGTTTGGGAACCCTGTCAGTTAGTACATTGTAACTATAAAAGCTTGCAAACGCTTCCTGTGGCCAGCTAAGAGTCTTTCAATTCTCGTTTTTGGAATTGTTCTTCAATTATTAGTTCTTCCTGGCAGAACACCTCTAGCTCAGTACTTCTTGATTTTGAGGTATGAGGTAAGATCATTATCTTGCTGGAATACCCAACCTCTCTTCAACTTCAATGTCTGCACTGACCTTTGAACATTAGCCTCTAGAATTTCTTGAAATCCATTCTTCCTTCCACTTGCACAATATTTCCTGTGCCCCCAGCTGCCACACAAGCCCAAAGCATAATGGATCCACCTCCATGTTTAACAGTTGGCAAGGTGTTCTTCTCTACAAAGACTTCACCCTTTGCTGGCAGTTCAATTTTGGTTTTGTCAGTCTAAAGCACATTTTTCCAAAAGGCTTCAAGTTTCTCAATGTTTTCTTTCTCATAACATCACACGCGTAATTTTGTGTTGTGGTCATAGGACAGGCTTCTTCCTGGAAACTCTGCCATGTAGGTCTTGTTGTTTGAAGTATGTTGTATTGTTGTCCTCTAAACAGCTAGACCTGTGTCTGCTTCTCATTTTTGCAGCTTTTTTAAAAGTCTCGAGCAATTATATCTGAACATTTTCTTGGTTTTCCAGACTTTGCCTTGACTTCCACTGTTCCTGTTGTCTTCCATTTTTGAATAATGTTTCTGACAGTGGAAATAGATGGTTTGAAACATTGAGAGTTTCTGTAGCATTCTCCTTTTTAGTGGAAATGAACCATATTCATTCTAACATCCTTGGACAACTGTTTAGAGGAAGCCATGGTTGTTAACACCAAAAAGAACAGGAGTTAACATGGAGTTACTTCAGAATAAATAGTTCAGCCCTGGAATTATAATCACCTGACTCAAAGCCCTAACGAGTAAAGCACTCGGGTTCCCAAACCTTTGCAGAGAGCCCTTTTCCTTTTGTATCATTAATAAACAGTAAATAAGGCAATCTTGCAGAAAGGTCTTATGTTTAACTCTATAACACTTACAGTTTTTTGCACCCCACTGCATCTATGGAATGTATTTTACAGTTGTAATTTGAATATCTGTGTACATTCTGTGAACATTCGTACAACAGCAGTTCTACATCCCTTTCCTATAATGTTTGGTCTAGAAGGATGACAAGACCTCCAAAAAAATTATTTTAGTCAGAGAAAATAAAATGTTATTTATGTAAGGGATATATGCTGTCATGAATAAATATGTTGAAATAGATTTATTTAATATAGATTTATTTATTTTGACATAGAAAGATTGATTGTTCATATTTGGTCAAATACAAGTGGTAGAACTACAAAACAAAGTAACTCAAAGTGACTGGATAAACAGCCTAACTCTCTTTTTTCCTTTTTAGCTAGCTAAAATGGTTACCATTGGGAAACAAAACAAATTCCAAGGTGACGTCAGAGACTTCCTCAGAAAAGGTTCTGGTCCACAAATCAGTTTATTCAAAAAAAATGAGAAAATGTCACTCACCAAACTGCTTGCACCACAGTGATACTTTACAGCAAGCTGCAGAGCTGGTGAGACATAAATATGGCAGTGCGTGAATCAGGCCTTTCGAGCGAGTTTGTCCTGGCAGCTGTACGACACGATTCTGCCCCCACCAGCCTGGGAATGATGCCAGTACAAAGGAATATATGACCCTTCTACCACCTCGCCCTGTTGCAGTGGGCAGTTCATCGGTAGCGTGTAAGGTTAATTACTGAGACCTGAGCGTGTCAGGCTACTTAAAACACCATCAGCAGGTGAAGGTTATTTTCATTCCGTGTTGCTGGGACACTCAAATCTCACCTCTCGTTCTTCTCCTTCAATTGGGCACGAGATTAGATATGTGACACTGTGTGGGTGGAACCTTTGGCCAATGATCAATCAATCACCAGAATGGAGTGTCCCTGGCCTCTGTAATCCTGTCAGTGAAGATGCAGACAGTGCTTTGGTGTGGAATGTACAGACGGAGATCTGTGTTTCCGTTCTGAGAGAGATTCCCTGTCGCAGGTGGGGTTTGGGGGTTGGGTTGGGTAAGGGTTGGGTTGCTGTCCAAGGCCCTGTAGGCTCCCCCAATAGGGGACAGGAAACAGGAAACAGGAACAGGAAGAGCGGGCAGCTGCTGGAGAGGAGGAATATCCTGTTCTACTCCTGCTCCAACCCCTCCCAATGTCACAGCTCTGTGTACACAAGACACTTATCTTCTGAATGATGTTCCATTTCATAAGAAACTTGCAGACTAATCTCCCACCACACAAAGCAACATTGCCAAAGCTGGCAAAGCTTGGCTACATTTGAAAATCTATTACCAGCTGTATTACCAGTACCTCTCTCTCTGCATATTAATAATATTATAATCATATACAATATAAAATTATTATGATACATTTAACAATATTTAACAATAATAATAAAAAATAACAACAACCATAACAATAATAAATCAATAAATATGTACATGTTTATCTTTATTGTGGGTCACTCACTGTCCCTCAGGGTATGACAGGCTGAAATGAACCTGACTGCAATAGGGGCTGTTGGTCCTTCTCCTAAGAGAAATAACATTTTTCATCTTGATATGAAGTTATTTATAATTAGGGATGGTTTGTGGAAAAATATTTTGTGCACGTAAGGAGGAAGTGCATCTCTATTTCTGCCTCTCCTGTCTTACAGTGTCCACATATTCACTCTTCTTTTGGTAACGGTGAATTTTTATACAGTGTCTGCCGTTTTCAATTACAGCGTGTGGTCACTGAGCCTGTACTTGCTCAGGATCCGTCTCTGCTTTGTATCTCTGACAGAGAAGTGATACTCTGCCAGTGTGTATTCTCTGTTTAGGGCCCGATAACAATTCCGTTTATTTTGGGATTGTGTTTATTTTTCCCAATGGTCCAGATAAGAGATTTTGGTGTGTTTTATAATTTGGTTGTCTCTCATGGGCAGTTGTGAAGCAGTGCTGATCTGAGGCTGGTTTGTGTTAGTGGGTGTTCATGTTAGTTTAGAAACGTCCAGAACCAGCTGACTGAGGGTACTTTTCTGGGCTGAGCTCTTGGGTTTGGAGTGCCGTGAATTGTAAGGAGTTGGACTTTTTTTTTTTTTTGATGGTTAATAAAATGTAATGCCCTTTTCTGAATTTGAATGAGAATTGGAAATCTGCCTAATTCGGCTCTGCATGTATTATTAGGGGCATTTCTATGTACTGTTTTTACAGAATTCTGTATTCTGGGAGATGCTTCTCCCATCTAACATAGTCTCACTGACTGAGTGGACCCCATATTTCATTTCCATATGGCATAATAGGCAGGATGACGGTGTCAAAGATTTTTGACCAGATTCTAATGGGAATGTTAATTTTATTTAATTTTCTTTTCATCGCATAGAAAGCCCTGTGGGCTTTTTCTGTTAATGTATTCCCTGCCACATCTCATTGTGAGTTTTCCAAACATACCCTGTTTTCTATGAATATTTACATATTCTCACTAATACGAATCTAGAAATCTAATACTTATACAATCTGTTGAGTGTTTTATAGATTACCATTATAGATACAACTGTAGCCATTGAACAGGCAGTGAATCAGAGAATACCATTCTTGTGCATGTAAAATTAATGTGATTGATTGATGTGCTCCAAGTGTCTTCTTACTTCTGACTTCAAATCAATCACAAGTAACTGTTTATGCCGTATATAAAACAATAAATAGAGTTATCACTCATTAAGAGATGCCTGGCACATCTTGGTTGCCTGTAGTATGCCTGATATTAGCACAAGGAAAGCTTCTTCATTTGTATATGTGTGCGAAGTGTAAAAATGAATGAAAGGCATTATGAAAAAATGTTTTATTCTTTTGTGCTGAGAGGGGCGGTATGGTGTCGTGGTGAAAACAACTCAGAAGGAGAGGACGTTACGGTGATAAACTACAGCACTGGTCTGGTCAACACTCCCGGAGCATTACGCTGATAAACTACGCTGCCACTCCGAGGTAAGGGCACCACGATTATAAACCTCCCAACGATGCATCCTTGCATTCCCGATTACACACGCTGCCTGTATTAATATCCCCGGAGCAGGGAAGGGGGAGGTTAGTTAGTATCGGCTCAGTGTTAAGGTTTAGAGATTCAGAGATAGAGGTTAATGGTTAGTAGTTAGGAGTATTGGCTCAATTTTAATATTTTGGGTTAGGCTTAGATGCTTAGAGTGTAGGGGTCAATAGTTGGGGAGTATTGGCTCAATGTTAACATGAAGCGATTTGGGGTTAAGGGTTAGGGGTTAATGGATAATGGAAGTAGGACATGGTAACAAACTTTACGTTTCTGCATCTGGACCATCAATAGGAGGAAAAACATATGAGCGCATGTTTGGGTGAAAGGAGATCTGGAGCCTTTTTTAGAAAACTAACAGTGATTTTGGACATAAACATGGCATAGACAGAATACAGTTGTTACAGGTTGGAATTGTTGCCTCCATGTAAATGAATAATTCCTCTAAAATTGAAATTTTATTACACTCTCAATTTAACATTGCTTTATCATTTACTAAGCAGAATTATGTAACATGTTTCCTGAGGTTCAGACTTGTCTTTCTTGCTCATTCTGAAGTTCTGAATGTGTATTTGCATGATGATAATGAAGCTGAGGCTGACAGTGATTTGGTCTCTTGACAGTAACTGAGATTTACACAGTAAATCTAGTACTGCAGTAGTGGTTCTCGAGGGGTGAAGTGTTAGCAGTTGCCTCTGCACAAAGAATGTATCATATTTACTCTTTAATACTAGAATGAAGAAAACGTTTGTGAACCACTCTGTCATAATCAGTCGGAGGTCACCAAGGCCAGTTTTACAATAATCTATGTTTATGTAAAAATCTTCATTTTTGGCTGTTTTAGGCTTTCATCTTCATTTTTGGCTGTTTTAGGCTTTCATCTTCATTTTTGGCTGTTTTAGGCTTTCATCTTCATTTTGTAGAACAATATCTTTGCTTTCATAATCAGCATGTCTTAATGCCAAAATGCAGAGTAAAACATTTGTTTAGCTTTTAAACGCTTGAAAGCTAACTTGTCACCATTCACCAGTCACACAATCACAACCACTAGCGACCCAGGTATAGCCCCAGAGTTTTTTTTAGCCCAGTGTCAGTAGTCTCCCAGCCTCACATAACTACCATTACATTGCATTACATTAAAGGCATTTAGCCGACACTCTTATCCAGAGCGACGTACAATGAAGTGCAAATCAAACCCAAGGACAAGTGCGTTCAGGATCCGAGAGGAAAGTACTGTTCCGAGTCCTTGCATGATCTCATAGATACAACTTGAACCCTTGAGGAGTACATCAACTAGCCAGCGAGCATACCACGGTTGGCAGCTAGAACACCCCGAGTACAACAATAACTATACATAAGTGCCTTTATAATCTATGGTGTACACAAGGCTAATCATGGTGGTGAGGTAGGGAGGGAAAGGTACAGCCTGAAGAGATGAGTCTTCAGTCTGCGTTTGAAAGTCAAAGGCTCTCCTGTTCTGACATCCACAGGGAGGTCATTTCACCACCGTGGGGCCAGAACAGACAGCAGTCGTGACTGAGAAGTGCAGGTGTGGTGAGGGGGAGGTGCCAGGCAGAACGGAGGGGTCATGTATAAGCTCTGATTAACATCTCGCGACAAAACTTTGAAGCCGTTTTTCTCACACTCATGGTTTTGGGCAACTCAAAATGCAACTCCCTTGAGAAGAGGGATAACTTTAGTATCCTTAGAAAGCTCACATTCTCCTATTTTGAATCGTTCCTAATACTCAAAATATGTTTTCGGGTCAATACGACTGATTTTGATAGAGCAGGTCACATTTCATAGTGTTTTCTAATATATTGAATTTTAAAAGGCTAATCGAATAAACATAAGCTATCAGATATGAACAGTAGGGAGAGCCTTTGAGGGGTATGAAACATGAATGTAATGAAGGCTTGAATCGGAGCTATGAATGCCCTTGTTCAGTACATAGACTTCTTCTCATATTAAAACAAACTGGAGCCCGAGTTTTCAACATATTAAGAGCGATATCTTGTCAAAAGGGCTATTACATGCATTGTTTTCTGGCCATTTGTTTTATCGCCTGAAGGCATGTTTTGCCCTTTTAATCTAACCAGGCGTAATGATCGAAATGTCATGATTTAGGTTTAGTATTATATTCATCATATATTTTCTAGTGTAAGACTCGTCTCGAAATTGTTTATCAAAAATCAAAATTCCTCATACTATACGGCATGTCAGATACCTGTGTGTATAAAAAGTATCCTACTCCAGCGGAATTCAGAGCAGGAGGAAGAGGAGCACTGCTCGCTGAAATGGGAGGAAGAGGCTCTGTGCTACTGTATGAACAGCAGTGTGTGGCTCCTCCTCCACCCTGCAGGCTCCAGAAACAGACTCCATTAAGATAATGAGTTTTACATTTATAGAGGAGATGAAGCAGCAGCGTGTCAGAGGCCACTACGCGCGCACGCCTTCAGCTGGACTCTATTAATCACGGCCGTCTTTCCCTGTCAGCTCTGCAGGGCAGCGCACCTTCTGCAGGAGTCACCCTCAATCAAACTGCTTCCATATCCGCCAAACCGCTACAACCGTTACTACCTTGACAACCGCTGTGGTACATGCCCTCACCTCAGGGCATGGGGAGGTGTGTGTGTGTGTGTGTGTGAGGATGTTGAGAGGTGTGTGTGTGCGTGTGAGTGTGTGTGTGTGTGTGTGTGTGAGGATGTTGAGAGGTGTGTGTGTGCGTGTGAGTGTGTGTGTGTGTGTGTGTGTGAGGATGTTGAGAGGTGTGTGTGTGTGTGTGTGTGTGTGTGTGTGTGCGTGCGTGTGAGTGTGTGTGTGTGTGTGTGTGAGTGTGTGTGAGTATGTGTGTGTGAGTGTGTGTGAGTGAGTGTGTGTGTGTGTGTGTGAGAGTGTGTGTGAGAGTGTGTGTGAGTGTGTGTGAGTGTGTGTGTGTGTGGGTGTGTGTGTGTGTGTGTGAGTGTGTGTGTGTGTGTGTGTGAGGATGTTGAGAGGTGTGTGTGTGTGTGTGTGTGTGTGAGGATGTTGAGAGGTGTGTGTGTGTGTGTGTGTGAGTGTGTGTGTGTGTGTGTGTGTGTGAGGATGTTGAGGTGTGTGTGTGTGTGTGTGAGGATGTTGAGGTGTGTGTGTGTGTGTGTGTGTGTGTGTAGATACGGTTGTGTGGCTCTTCTGTTAGACTGGAGCTGCAGGTTGTCATGGTTCAGCAGAAGCTTCACAGGGAGGCTAAACGAGAGGTGATGAGTCACAGTCTGCTATCGGTCCGTACAGGACCACCAGTTTCTTAAACCCAGCTGAAACACACACACATACACTCACACACTCACACACACACACATACACACTCACTCTCTCTATCCATCTCTGTCTGTTTTTTAAGGGCTCGCTGGAGCAGCCGGGGAAACACGTTTTCCGTCAACATAAAATCAGTCTTCTGTCACAATGGAATCAAAGCTGTGTCTGTGGCAATATAATTTCACAAAAATGCGAGAAAAGCGTGTTTAAACAGTCAGACATAAATTAAGTTACTGTCTGTGTTAAATCTCAATACAGACATATGCGTTTATGGTATTATAATATCATCTGTTCCCAATTTTTCTGTGTAAAAACAAGTTCTTCTCTTACATGGGTCTAGCAGCTGTGGGCGAACACAGGAGCCAGGCCCTGTCTGTCAGCTGTGCCAGCAGAGCGGCCATTTTGTGTGTTTTTTTCATGTTATTCAGACCGGCCAAACGGGGAGAAGGGGTCTCGTGCAGAAACCCGTGGATCTGGCTCCACCCCTCCCCTTGGGTCAAATATGTTATCATTTCCATTAAGAATTTTGAACACGCCAAAAAAATAAATAATAATAATTCCTGGCTTTTTCCACTGGTTGGGACAAGCATGCAAATTCACATACCTATGGAAATTACGAAATACACTCTCAGTGAGCACTTTATTCGGTATTTATTAGACCAACTTATTTAGCGTTCTGCTGCTGTAGCCTATCCACTTAGAGGTTTGATGTGTTGTGTGTACAGAGATGCTCTTCTGCATAACACTGTTGTAATGTGTGGTTATTTGCATTACTGTCACCTTCCTGTCAGCTTCGACCAGTCTGGCCCTTCTCCTCTTTCATTAACAACATGTTTCTGCCCACAGAACTGCTGCTCACTGGATTTTTGGCATTATTCTCTGCAGACTATTTTGCATGAAAATCCCAGGAGATCAGCAGTTTCTGAGATACTTAAACTACCCTGTCTGGCACAACAATTTTTTCCCGATTCTGACATTTTGTCTGAAAAACAGCTGAACCTCTTGACCACATCTGTATGCTTTTATGCATTTAGTTGCTGCGACAGGATTGGCTGATTAAATATTTGCATTAACAAGCTGGTGTACAGGTCTACTAATAACATATATAATATTTTGCCTTCTTCACAAACCTCAGAGAAGAACTTTGCTGATTAATACTTATTATAAATGCTTTCAAGTCTGCTGTGCTTGTTTACCTTCATTAATTTAATCACCAAACTGAGGCTTTTGGATGTTTATTTTCTTTTTCTTTTTCCATTCTTAAGCATTTTTATCTTCCATAAAATATAATTACGGAAATTTTAATGTGGAACTTTGTTCATTAAAACTAATTATGTGATGCAGTCTCATGGAAAAATATTGAACAAAGAAGAAAAACAAACTAAATATTCTGTGTGATTAACTGTTTTACTAAACATTGCATTTCTTTGAAATTAGAATTGGTAATTTTACAAGTTATGTATTATTCTGATTAGGCTCAATATTTAATTCATGGTGCACTTCTCCCTCCTTTACAGACATCTAAAATGCTCAGTAAATATTTACACGCTGACTACAACACTGTGGTTTACACGCTCTCTCTCTCTCTCTCTCTCTTCCACCCTCATCTTTTTTCTCTCCTTTTCACTTATTTGTTCCTTCCTCCTCTCCCAGGCAAATCCTCTACTGAGCTATGATATACCATTTGTATGGAGAGAGAGAGACAGTGAGTGACCACCCACACCAGACATGTAGCCATATACATATTCATTTATTAACCACATTTTTGCTGTTAGTGTTACATATTGTAAAATTTATCATCATTATTATTATTGTAATACTATTATTTAGCATATAATTTGTATGTATGCTTTGGAATGTATGTATGCTTTGGAATTTGTATGTCATGCGAATAAGGCAATTTGAATTTGAGTTTGAATTTGAGAGACAGAGACATCAGTGAAATACAGTATCTTGCTCTGTAGATTCCATGAATGCCTTATACCCTCCCAACCCGGCACCTGTGCCTCCCTTTACTTGGCGAGACGGGAGATTGGCTGGAACTCTCGGAACGGACTCGACTATTCCGCTGGCACGCGTTCACATTCAGGATCATTCCGTGTGGTTCCCGCAATATAATCACACGATTAACATTCCCAGGAACAAGATAATTCCCACATTATAGGAGAGCTCATCGGTTGCCTTGGGTTACCTTTCCCGTCTGGGAATGGCAGGAGTAGAGAGCGTCCCTGAGCTCAGGCCACAGCACGGCACTCGTATACGTGTCACCCTGTCTGCCAAAATGTCAAACTGAGAAAATAATCGATGATTTCTAACTGTTGCATAGAGGTGGCATTTGGATGCCCTTTTGGAAACGGTTAGCTAAACGTTTAGCTTTATGCCAACATGATATTTATAATGTAGGAGCGGTTTGTTCAGTTTTGCCTCTACAAAGGCAATTATAAGTCGATCTAAATACATGCTTTTCTCAAAAGCATAGTAGTATCACACCCATAAGGTGTAAATTGATGCAGGTAACTGCTGAAGTGTGATTGCATTGTATGTCTGAGGTTGCATTGAATTGTGTGTATAAAGTGTTACTCAAACCATGGTCCTTGAGGGCAGAGAACTGCTGGTTTTCCACCTTCCATTTACCGGGATCAGGTTACTGCCAAAACATGTATTTTAATGTCTCATGTTTGAAACTGATAGAAATGAGGAGGATGAGGGTGTAGGATTCTGTCAGTTAAGGCCTTCAGAACAAGGTGTGTGGATGCTTCAGCCGATCAGTGACCTAAATCCATTGTGCTGAAGCACACTGAAAAGCAACAGACACTGGGCTCATTCTGATTGCTTCTTTTATCCTTCCTTGTCTCCTTGTTCCTTGCCTGCTCCGGAAATTGAGTGAGGTCCAACATCTCTAAGGTCATTCCTACCCTAAAAATGTTATTTTGCTCTTTCAAGGAGCTAGGATGCTCCTGAAGAGCAAGGAAACCCCGAACACATCCTTTGCGGGAGTATTTTTTCAGAACGCATGATGTACAAATGATCGACTTGTGGATCCACTTCAACCCATCTGCCATGAATCTCCCGTGTCTTCTGACGTGTCTTCAAACTTGCATTTGAGGAGCAGGGACAGTCCATCAGTCTAATTGACATTTTCTCTATTACCCCGTCTCTGCTTACTTTTCATTGCCTCCCCCCATGGGTGGAGCTAGGAGCAAGGAAAGGAAGAAGGAGGTGAAAAATAAATGATTGGAATGAGCCCACTGTGACCCTCCCGGACTGGTGTTTGTCACCCCTGTTAAAGGGTTCCATTTCAGGACGGAACACCAGAGAGTTCCAGTGCAACTCCAAACCAAAAAAAAAGAAATATATATATATTTCAGCTTTTTTTGGTTTAAAGGTTTTGTTTAATTCCTGCTGCCCTGTTGAAACTGAATGGTTTAATGAGCTTTTATGCGTGGGATTAGCCTGAAACTAATGGGGGTGGGGTTTTTTTAAAAACATGGTACATATTACACATGTTGTAACTGTGGCTCACATAAGTTTGTCCAGTGTCGGTGGACTGCTATAGAAACAAAGATTCCCTAGTTTCATGGGCCTGCTAGCTGTTTGGATGCTAAATGTAAAACTGTATCCTCTAACCTATTTGCTACTGTCACAGAACAGAATACTGGAGCCGAGCGCAGACTGAGAACATGGCACCTTTAATAATCGGGTCAGACAGTCCAGATCCAGGACAAACAGTAACAGGAAAGAAAAGGCAGAATGTGGTGATATGGCAGGTGAAGTCAGTCTGATGGGGCAAGCAGCAGTGAGGAAGGAGCTTAGAGGAGAAGGAAGGAGGACCATGGGCTGGGCGGAGGAGCAGGCAGGTGTGAGGGAGAGGCAGGGTGTGAGGGACAGGCAGGGTATACATACAATCAGACTATCTGGCCCAGGACAAGGACCAAAGAAACAGGCAGGTATAAATACACAGGTAACAAGACACAGTGGGGTTCAGGTGAGTGCAATGAAACATCAGGGAACATATCAGGTGCGGAGGAATTAGTAATACTCAAAACATGGAATGGAACGCAGAACTAGGAACATAGAAACAGATGAACAGGGAAACAAACTACGAAGCAGGGGTACGGGGCGTGACAGAAAAACATGAAACATGGAACTCAGAAAATACTTTATCTGGTAACTTCTTTCACCGAATGTGGCATCTTTCTGTTGTAAAGATTATGTATTGAGTATGAATATGAATTTTGACCTTGATGGCTTAGCATTCGTTGCCTAAACCTGTATGTGTCCACTGTATGTGTAAGTTACTGTGGATACAAGTGTCTGGTAAGTGCCACAGTGTGAACATAAAGCTGCCCATGGGGTAACCAGATGCCGGTCCCCCCCCCCCCTCCCCTTGGTCCGTTCCCATAGCTACCCTCCAGTCTGCAAAAGGTTGCGATACCGACAGTAACCACAACCATCACCCCCCCCCCCCCCCCCCCCCCCCGATTAATCTTCCCGCTGTGCATCAATGTTGTCCGGTCTTGACGAATTGTAAACGTGGCAACCCTGACCTATGAGCAGGTGTGGGGCGGATCTTGCCATGGCCTTGTCTGGTGTCAGTGCTGAAACGGGTTTAATGGGGAGCGCTCAGGCCGAAGGGCGGGGTTCGCTGAGCGCTCTGCTGGGCGCCCTGAAAGCTGTCAGGACCCCGCAGGTTAAGTAACTCTGAGTGTTGGGGTTAGATAAACGCAGCAGTGCAGCTGCTCCGGTGACCCTGCGGGCCGTGGCTTTCAGTGGGGATTAACCTCTGTGAGGAACTCCTGCCCTAATGGCGCTCCAAGCTGCGGGAGGGCCGGACCTGTCCCGCCTGAGACCCGCAGCCCCGCGTTGCTTTCATGTGGAATTAGGGGCCGCTGGCACCGAGAACTGGGATTTAACAAGGAATTAGGAAGCAGGCTGGGAGTTGGATTTATTGGATTTTGATACAGTGGAATTTGGACATTGCTGTGACTCTGTGTACACAGAGAATGGAATGTTATATGACATAGGATGAGGAAAACTGGTATTGCTCTTGAAGCGGTTGCAAATATGTTTGTCATAGTGCGTGTGTGCATGTGCACATTACAGTTATTTTGCTGACATTACATTGCAGTTATTTAGCTGATGTCCCAGTCAAGCACCTTAGCCTGTGTGTCTGTGTGTGTGTATGTATGTATGTGTGCATGTGTGTGTGCATGTCAGTGTATGTGTGTGTGTCTGTTCGTTTCTGTCAGTGTGCGTGTGTGTGTATGTGTTTGTGTGTGTGAGTATTTGTGTGTGCATGCATGTTAATGTGTGTGTGTCTGTGAGTGTGTACGAATGTCAGTGAATGTATGAAAAAAGTAAAAAAAAATTATGCGTTTGTCAGTGTACATGTGTGTGTGTGTGCATGTGTGTTAATGGGTGTGTGTGTGTGTGTGTGTGTTAATGCGTGTGTGTGTGTGAGTGTGTGTGTGTGAATGTGTATTAATGAGTGTGTGTGGGTGTGTGTGTGTTAATGGGTGTGTGTGTGTCTGTGTGTGTGTTAATGGGTGTGTGTGTCTGTGTGTGTCTGTGTGTGTGTGTGGGTGTTGTATTTCCCTCCTGTGTCCGCAGATTAAATGTACAATGTCAAACAGAAGGGGGCACTGTCTGCATGGGAGTAATTAGAAAGATGATGTCATCTCCAGTGTTTCTGCCTCTGTCTCGTGACCTCATGGATCAAGCATGTATCAGCTTACCCCCCCCCACACACACACACACACACACCGCAAGCCCTGCTGTTTCTCATATTCCACACTCACACAGGAATGGGCATTAATCCACCGTACTGGTACCACACAGTCACTGCATTCTTGCTCCCAGAAAGACTCTCACAAATATTACTGTTCCATGTTCTGTGTTCTACAGTCTTCTTTTGCTATTGTAAAGGCTAGTTTATAGTTACAGTCCAGTGACATTCATGAACGTACAATTGTTGCCCGAAGTAGACTGTGGTTGTTAGCCTTCGTATATAAAAAAAAAGTATTAACTCACTCCAGTCGCACAGTGTAAAAACTAATGTCACTGCAACCAGCAGCATCTACTGCACATTGTCGGAGACACTGCGTGTCCCAGTCATTTACCTTAACCACCACACTACAGCCCACTCAGTTGTGTAGCGTCACTCCATTTGCACCAGAAAGTGGTGGGCGACTGAGTCCAGGTCCCCGAGGCAATGGCAGCAAAAAAGAACTCGATCTCATCTTTGATTACATTACATTTTCAAGATGCTGTTATTAAGAGAAAAAACTAATCATTATCTGCTCAATCAATATTTGCTTTTATAATTGCTAAGAAAGCAAATATTTAATCTTTTTGTTTAAGATTAAAAGAGGTCATGACCCAGACTGGAACCACAACAAATAATGAAGCCTACTTTTTATTTCTCTTTGCTAACCTTTTGGCGCCAGACGTTTGTGCTTACACGGGAGGGTGTGGCATTGTGAGATAGAGGTTGTGATGTACCAGTGTTGGATTGTGCTGATGTTGTGTACAGAAATCCTTCCGCCACTTCCCCACACCTGTTGGACACTGTTTGAGTCGTATATCACACGGAGTGTTGAGATTTATTACCGGAGATAGCTCATTCGCTCATCGCTGCACCCTGTATGAGAGAGTGAATAATGCACACAGGCTGGTGCACCCGTACACTTTCATCTGTACCAGTGCTCCAGCCTGACTGGCTCCATATGTCACATGACTGGCTACATATGTCACATGACTGGCTACATATGTCACATGCCATTTGAGCCCACGTTACAGACTACTTTCTGAAGACGTTTTACATGCCTCAGTACCTAAATCCTGGACTGAGATTCAGAGGATTTAGGGCTTGTACATTTGTCTCCCTGAAACAGATTTACTACAACTTTAATCTGCAAAATTGCCAATACACTTTACAGTGCACTACTCTAAGATTATGAATTCTTTGAGAGGTTTGCATCTTAAACCATCTGCCCAGTGGAGAGCACATGTTTTTTGACATACAGTAGGCATTATACAGGGTTGTAGCATGATGTCAGAGATCTGTGCTGATGCCTTCATGGAGAGCACACTGATGTTAACTTTAGGGCTGATCTATTTAATTTCCTGTCTTTTGAGGCTTTTGGCAAATGCAAACATTTCACTTAAAACTTAGTTTTTTGCAATTAATAAATAGTAATATGAGCCAATGCACATGCATTAAACCTCGCCATTGTTACAACCTGTAGTTAATATGCCCATTTTATTCCCTCACAGCAAATGTTCTCTTATACATTTTTTGTATTATTCTCATTATATAGCTCTGATTTGCTTTCTTCTTGCTTATTCTGCTTTCATTTCTTAAAGTCTGTTTGCACATTTATGCTTGTCCATGTTTTTGTGTTGCTATTTTATTTTACATGCTGCCATTTTGGCCAGGACTCTCTAAAACAATAGATATTCGATCTCAGGTGACTAACCTGATAAAGTAAAGGGTGAAAAATACAATTTATTTGAACAGAAAATCTAATACTCCAGTGCATACACACCTAAAATCAACCACAGAGAACTTATTGGCAGTACCATTGCCAGTAAAAAAATTTTTTTCTTTATTTTATTGTTCAGATAAAACACATCAGGGCCAAGGCAATACGCACAGCAGAAATGCATTTGAACAGTTGGGCGGTCGACAACAGCTCGGTAATATTGTGCGGTTTGATGTGGTATCAAGGTCGCACAAATTTGTCTCACAGTATTCGGGCATTACGGGGTAGCTTTAATGACAGTTTCCTGGTGTGAACATTAGAAAGGCTAACGTCTGTCATCTGACGCATCAAGTGCATCCTCTTCACTTCCTTGTTTAACATGTCTTCTGTGAAAATATTGCACGCATATTTGGAAACGAAGCTGATAATAACGATGATAAAGACGACCCACTGAAACGCGCATAAATTCCCCTCCCGGTGCGACGACATCACGGCTGTCACCGCGCTTCTCATCAGAAACACAGCGAGCGCCCGCGTGTGCAGCGGCCGTCCGATGATTAATACGGAGACGATGTCTAAACATACGGTTGCCATGGTGTCGCTAGCGCCTGCCTATTGATGTGAAATGTCTCCCATTAGCGAGACATTAATCTGAAAATTCAAACTCATTTGTCTTGCGTTCCAGAAATCCCACACAGATGAGGGTGTCAAATATAATTTCAAAGGAATGTTTTAATAAAAAATTTGATTGGGTGTGCATTAGAGGGACCGTGGTTTCCTCTCCATGTCAAAGCCAGGAACACATACCTGTTTAATGGTATTGAATCACCGTCAGTGGCCACTTGGCCCGAGTATGACTGTCCTCTCCTGCAGGTTCCTCTTACTTGTGGCCGAGTGGCGCTGTTAGGTGTCGGTTTGGCATTGCTCTTCTCTCTCTCCTGGCATTGCTGCCACTTGTCCTCTGTTCGCGTTCATGCTACATGGCTGCTTCTTGGACTGAGTTTTTCCAGGCATGCCTATCCAGTGCAAGGTCCGAGTTGTTTGTCGTGATGTAGAATTTCGTGAGACGGTTTCTTTGAACCGTTCGTTTTGTCCACTCAGGGCTCGCTGACAGTGTTTCGGCTGGGAGTACAGAATCTGTTGGGAGTTGTTTGTTGGACATCCGCATTAGAGTGTTTCCTGCTGGACAGAGTGAACACAAGAATGTGACCCTGTGATAAACCACTGTACTCAACAGAGTGTACTCTACAGAGGCAGGGTCCCTTGTGCTTCCACACTTGTGCCTCTGGTTCCAGCGTCACTTCATTATCTCCCGCTGAATGTGATGGATATTAGGCAGACACAATCACATCTTTGTGTTACCTTTGCGTTTGGTTTGCGTCAAATTTTATAAATGAATAAAAGAGGAATGACACTTTTGAGAGATGAAATTCAGTGTCCAAACCAGTGTAAATTCAGCTGTTTTCTGTTTCTATATGTTGCTCTTCATCCATATTCACTTTGTCTTTTTGGTTTCTTTGAATATAATATATAATACTTCATCACGGCCTCCGTTTCCACTGATGTCCAGCTGTACATCTCCCCCAAATCCATCTCCCCCCCCCCCCTCCCTCCACTGTGACCAACTGCCTGACACAAATGCAATCATGGATTCACACCAACTTCCTCAAACTGAACTGTAACAAATCAGAGATGATCATTATTGATTCTAAAGCTCCCACCAAAACCACTCCCAGCCTTTCCCTCCATCGACAGTGTTCCCCTCCCCTCATATCCGACACCACTGAGTAATTTTTGACAACAAGCTCTCTTTTCAACAATATGTAAGTCACACAACGAAAACCGCTTTTTTCTCAGAAACATCACCCATCCCTCTCCTCCTCTGCTGCTGAAACCCGGATCCACCACGTCCCGAATTGACAATTGCTATATGTCCTCTATGGCAACCATCATCAAATCTGGAACTCAAATCCAAATCTGGCCCTGGTTTTCTTTTCTCCCAGGTAATTAACTGAAGTCTTCACTCCTGACTCCCAGGTAAAGGGAGGGTGGTCACTCCTGACTCCCAGGTAAAGGGAGGGTGGTCACACCTGACTCCCAGGTAAAGGGAGGGTGAACACACCTGACTCCCAGGTAAAAGGAGGGTGGTCACACCTGACTCCCAGGTAAAGGGAGGGTGGTCACGCCTCACTCCCAGGTAAAGGGAGGGTGGTCACACCTGACTCTCAGGTAAAGGGAGGGTGGACACACCTGACTCCCAGGTAAAGGGAGGGTGGACACACTTGACTCCCAGGTAAAGGGAGGGTGGACACACCTGACTCCCAGGTAAAGGGAGGGTGGACACACCTGACTCCCAGGTAAAGGGAGGGTGAACACACCTGACTCCCAGGTAAAGGGAGGGTGGACACACCTGACTCCCAGGTAAAGGGAGGGTGGTCACACCTGACTCTCAGGTAAAGGGAGGGTGGACACACCTGACTCCCAGGTAAAGGGAGGGTGGACACACCTGACTCCCAGGTAAAGGGAGGGTGAACACACCTGACTCCCAGGTAAAGGGAGGGTGGACACACCTGACTCCCAGGTAAAGGGAGGGTGAACACACCTGACTCCCAGGTAAAGGGAGGGTGGTCACACCTGACTCCCAGGTAAAGGGAGGGTGGACACACCTGACTCCCAGGTAAAGGGAGGGTGGGAAAGCAGGATGTGCCTGCACTAGGGCACATCCTCCTCAACTGCATAGTTTTTTCAACATCTTTGATTATCATGAAAGGTGCGATTATTGTTATTATTATTATTATTATTATGAAGATCACAAATAATTGAGAATTTACAATTCAGTTCAGAACAAAAATATCAGTAGCCTCCTGCATGAAACCATTGCTTCATTTACCTTTTTCACAGATAAACATGATTTACGCCTCCCATGCCTTCGTGATTATGGATTTTTAAATAACATGTTTGTGACAAAATATTAATGTTTATTGATTGGTATTGAGATTTATTGAGTATTTTGCATAAATTCTATTTCTGCATTAGTTTAAAAATCTCAGTATCCTGGGTTTAAATATTGAAACCAGGCTAACAGTTCCACAGATGCTAATAAATAAACAGACCATCCATCCATCCATCATCTTAACCCGCTTATCCTGAATAGGGTCGCAGGGGGGCTGGAGCCTATCCCAGCATACATTGGGCGAAAGGCAGGAATACACCCTGGACAGGTCGCCAGTCCATCGCAGGGCACACACACCATTCATTCACACACTCATACCTATGGGCAATTTAGACTCTCCAATCAGCCTAACCTGCATGTCTTTGGACTGTGGGAGGAAACCGGAGTACCCGGAGGAAACCCACGCAGACACGGGGAGAACAACTCCACACAGAGAGGCCCTGGCCAACGGGGATTCGAACCCAGGACCTCCTTGCTGTGAGGCGGCAGTGCTACCCACTGCACCATCCGTGCCGCCCAAATAAACAGACCACAAAGGTTAAATCTGCTAAACCTTCTGCAAAAAATGGTCTTATTTGATCCATTCATAGTAAACATGTATAATGGCAGAAGTATTTAGCTAAATTAATCCACTGTACTGCTTGACTATGCACATTTTAATTGGTGACAGATTGTACAGTGAATAACTGTCATTTAATTTAGCTTCTAGCATTTTCATGTAATGTATAATCCACCATTCACCTTGATGGGATGTGAATAATTTGAGCTAAGCTGGCAGTTGGAAGCTCATCCTCCAAGTGTTTGTTTGAAACTGTCAAAACTGGGAGTTGAATTTAATAGTTTTCAAAAGCCTTCTGACATTGTGCAGATATCAAACCCGTAGCCTTCACTCTGGATTTCCTTCAAACTTGAGGTGTGTACCGTTCTTCTCTTCTGCTTTCTCTCACATGATCTGTTTATATTTAAAAGGTAGTGGAGGTAAAGAGATGTCAAGCATGCTTAAAATGTACTGTATATTCAGATTAAAATAGTCCTGGTATTTGACTGATGCTAGACACAGGTGAAAGTGTTTAAAGGGATAGTTGAACTTCTGTAGTCTTTGACATTATTTCATATTTATTGTAAGTTATATTGGCCAGAAGGATATTTCAGATACGAACATGGATGTTTCATGTGACCTGGTGTGCTGATAGATGTGCCTCTCCAGGCTTTCAATGAGCCATGATCTAAAACAATACTAATAATAATAAATTACCCCATCTTTAGGAATATTGATCAAAACCCAGGAATCCTATCATTCATCCCAACGCCACCCCCCCTCCCCCACAGGCACACACATGCACATACGGTACACACACACACACACACACACACACATACACAACACACACACACATGCACACACTGTACACACACACACACACACACACACACACACACACACACATGCATAACACACACACAAAACACACACATACACACATACACAACACACACACGTGCACACACAGTACACACACACACAAACACACACATACAGAACACACACAAACACACACACATACATGCATACATAACACACATGTGCCCACACAGTACACACACACACACACACATGCACAAACACACACATCTGCAGTGAATACTGTCCTTCACTGAATGGACAGATTATAGGGGGACAGCATTGGTACCCACCCCAGACAGCAGTGACGTAGTGGCTACGGTTCATATCTGGGACCCAGGAGGTTGGTGGTTCAAGCCCCGGTGTAGCCACTATAAGATCCGCACAGCTGTTGGGCCCTTGAGAAAAGTCTTTAACCCCACATTGCTCCAATGGTGATTGTCCCCTGCTTAGTCTAATCAACTGTAAGTCGCTTTGGCTTGCCCCCCACACATCCATCAGCCTCTCCATCAGCCTCTCCAGATGTCTGCTCCTTACACATCCAGCAGCCTCTCCAGAGCTCTGCTCCCCACACATTGATCAGGGCCCTCTGGAGAGAGACACAGCCCCAACATTAACATGCACAACGGGACATCAGAAGGTGACAATCTGCAATGTCAAAATGCTCTGGGAATTTTAATACATGCGTGCACACAACCACACTTTCATCTTGTTACACAGAGTTACACAGCGCAAGTTCAAGAGCCAGTAATGATACAGGTAAGGACCTTTGTGGTGGTGGATCAGGCAAAGGTCAAAACCCGGGCAGACAGAGCAATGCAGAACAGGCAGAACGAGGTCCAGGGTGAGCGAGGGTCGAAACCAGGAAGACAGTCCAATGGGGGCAGGGGAGGAGCTGGGAGCTGGAGAGGAGACAGAGGGCTGGAGACAGGAGCAGGTAACAGGAACACAGGAACAGGTAAACCAGGCACAGGAAACTGGTAAGAGTACGGCAAGCACGAAGCAGGGCAAATATAACAACACGGCAACAAACAGACTGAAACAGACTGTCAATATACACAGGTAACGAGATGGGATTCAGGTGAGGGAGAAAAGCCAGACAAAACTTCAATTTCAAGATGATGACTGTGAACAAATGCGAGAGTTCACTGCTTTTTTCACAGCTCATCAGAAGACTTTCCCATAGGGACCCATTGTAAAAACTGCAATAGCAGATTTCCCCTGACCCAGAAATCAATAGAGGTCCGCCATCTTTAAAGACATTCCAACCCGTTAAATGTCCCTTCTCGGAGCTTGAAGTAAAACTCCCAATCTTGCCTTTGAGCATCAGTGCTTTGTGGAAATATTATTTTGGAAAGTGTGATGTATAATTGATCGACCTGTGGATCGACCGCTCCCCATCTGCCATGCATCTGCCACATCTGTAACTGACGTGGCTTCGACATTCCATTTGCCTGATTCACGTTTTCTTGATTTCCCTGTCTTCGCTTCTTTTTCTTGCCTCTTTTTCTAGCCTCTCCTGACAGGTGGAGCCAGGAGTAGATAAAAGAGCATGGAAAAAAAAACAGGAAATAAACGATCCAACATCTATCTGCTCCTAAGGACGGTCTTAGTAAACGACTGTAAACATTTCTGTACTGTTGTGCAATGTAATTACAAACTAAATTAAAGCTAATTTTAGTTGAATCGATTACAGTCATTTTCTTTTTTGCCTTCATCTTGTGTGACCTTGTCAAACATAGGTAAAAGTAAAATGTAATGGTCTTGGAAAAGAACATGGTGGGCCTACTAGCGCGTACACTGGCTGTTATCGTAATTATTGAGCGTGCGTGAGGAGGAGCACGTTAGCGTTTACTCGCTGTTAGTTGGAAAAGGCCATGACAACTTAGTCATCATGAGCGTTGAGAATTGGACGTGGCACGTGTCTCCAAACACTAATTATCTCAGAGGAAGTGAAGGAGGGCACGGTGTGCTGAACGAGGCGCTTCTGCGAGCACGCTGAAGGGCTAACTGACATTAGCATGCTCAGCGCACCATTGTCTCACAGACTCATTAGCGCTAACGAGGTCCTCTGACGTGCCGCCTCCAATTAGCAGGGCTAAATTAACAAAGTTAAGTTCTAATTGTCACCGTGCGGAATGTGTTCCGACAGGTAAACAGGGCAGGTCTTGCAGTGCCCATCTTCTGTGTATCTGTGTGTGTGTGTGTGTGTGTGGTCTTATGAAAGAGATTAAAAATGCACGTTGCTGACTACTGCTTGATTCATCATCCTTGTTTCGATTTGTTCCTTGATTTGATCAGACAAATATAATCAAATAAATTTTGCTTCCTTCTCTTGAACCTATGTTTCTCTTCAACAAAAGTAGTCACTGCTCATTAACTTTTCAGTTAAATTATTTGTTAGCCTCCTTATTAATTTAGTGATCATTACAGGTCAATGGATAATCAATTAATATAAATCAATGAGTGCAGTGATGATTATCTTCTTCTATTTTGGACCAGTTGAAATGTCTTACTGTAAAAATCTACTTAATCACTATTTAAACTGAATTTAGTTTTTGCATAACCATGCTATTCTATACTGTACTGTACTTTAATGTGATAAACTGCTGTGCTGCACTCTGTTATGATATCTCTGTTATGCTATTCTCTATTGTGATACTCTCTTGTCCTGTATTGTGAGTCTCTGTTGCATTGTGATATTCTGCTGTGCTGTATTGTGATAGTTTGTTGTATTGTGATATTCACTTGTACTACAGTATATTGTGATTGTAAGTAAGTAATACTTTATTCATATTGAACCTTTTTAAACAAATGGTTACAATGTGCTTCACAATGAAATACTAAAAAAGCACAAAACATCAACAAACAGGATAAAACAAAGAACACAAACACAATAAAAACAAGATAAAATAAGATAGAATACAAAGGTTTTTAATAAATAAATAAAGCATACTGATAAAGGAAATACAAAGAATCGGGGATGGCAAGGGAGTAAAAATGGGTTTTAAAAAGTTTCCTAAAAATGCCAGTGAAGTCAAACACTATTGTGGTAAGAGGGAAACTATTCCACAGTCTCGGTGCAAGAACAGCGAAAGGACAGTCTCCCTTCAATTTAAATTTAGCCCTCGGGGTGACCAGCAGCCCTTGGTTGGAGGACCTCAGGGACCTCACATTGGTCTAAGGAAACAGCAGCTTGGCTATATAATCAGGAGCTTCTTCATGTAAAGCCCTGTACATAATTATGAGAATTTTACATTTAATTCTGTACTTAATAAGAAGCCAGTAAAGGGAAGCCATCACAGGGGTAATATGCTCCCTGTGTTTAGTCCTGGTAAGAAGGCGAGCTGCTGAAAGTAACTGGATTGAACAAGCTTTTTAGTATGCAAGGCAAAATTCAGGAGGGGATCAATAATAACACCTACGTTCTTGAAAAAAGGTCTAATTAGGGGCCAGACGACCAAGAGCTTGTTGCACTTTCCTAGAAATTTCCTTGGGACCAATAACAAGGATTTCAGTGTTTTCACCATTCAGTTTCAGAAAGTTATAAGACAGTCTTTAATGGCAACAAGACAATCTGTTAGATTTGTCAATCTACTGAAGTCCTAGCGTTTCACGGACAGAAACAACTGCGTATCATCAGCATAAGAATGAAAAGATTATGATGTATTAGATGACCCAGGGGAAGCATATGAAGAGAAAATAATATAGGGTCAAGAATAGACCCTTGGGGCACCCCACAGGTTAGCTTAAAATCTTCTGTCAGATAAGTAAGATAAAAACCAGTTAAGAACAGCATCAGATATGCCAACCCACTCCCGAAGCCTACCAAATAAAATGTTATGGTCAACCATGTCAATGGAGTGAGTGAGGTCCAGCAAAACTAAAACTGCGATCTCACCAGAGTTAGCATTCAATAAAATATCATTCAGCACTCTCAGAGGAACATTGCTTAGGTCCTTGCTCATCTGGGGCAGTCGGATCATCTCTCACTGTTCCTCTTCCCCTCAAACACACCTCTCATCCCTCTCATCCACGTGTGAAACCTACAGTAAGGACAGTAAACGTGTGGCCAGAGGGAGCTGACTGCTCATTTCAGCACCAGGTCCAGCACACTGACTAGAGTATCTTTGCAGCCCAGGCCACCCAGAACTCCCACATGGACACTGATCAGTATACTGTATCTGTTTGGGACTACATCAATAGTTGTGTTGACAATATTAAAGTCACGTAAACAAATAAAAACATTCCCCAAACAGAAGCCTTGGATGAATGGGGAGGTCCGCCTACTACTGAAAGCATGTGATGCTGCTTTTAGGACTGGCGACAAGGAGGCCTACAACTCATCCTGGGCTAACCTGAAGAACGGCATCAAGAGACCCAAATATGCATGCAAACTGCAGATCTGCTGACCCTCGACGCATGGCAAGGCATACAAGCACTCACAGACTACAAATCCCTAAACTCCACCCCCTCAACCAGCGGCTCCTCCTTTCCTGACGAGTTCAACCACGTCTATGCTCGCTTTGACCGTGACAACAAGGAAACAGCCACCAAAGCCGGGCTCCCCCCAGACCACCAGCCTCTCACACTCTGCACCACCGATGTGTGTTCCACACTGAGCAGAGGGTGAACGCATGGAAGGCTGCTGGCCCTGATGGCATCCCTGGGCGTCTGCTAAGGGCATGTGCTGAACAGCTGGCAGGGGTTTTCACAGACATTTTCAAACTGTCTTTGGCCCAGGCAGCTATCCCCACATGCCTCAAAACAACCACCATTGCGCCAGTGCCGAAACATTCTGCTGCGACTAGCCTGAATGACTTCCGCCCCGTTGCACTTACCCCCATCATCACGAAGTGCTTCGAGAGGTTGGAACTGGCCCATCTGAAAACCTGCCTCTGGACCCTCACCTATCCTCACAGCAGGTCAACAGAGGAAGCTATTTCCACTGCACTGTGATCAGCTTTGACACACCTGAATAATAGCAACACCTATGTAAAGATGCTGTTCATTGGCTTCAGTTCAGTATTTAACACTATCGTCCCTTCTAAACTGGTCATCAAACTCCATGAGCTTGGCATCAGCACCTCTCTCTGTAACTGGGTCCTGGATTTTCTGACCAACAGACCTCAGTCTCTCAGGTTAGTCAACCACACCTCCTCCACCCTGACACTGAACACAGGTGTGCCGCAGGGCTGTGTGCTGTGCCCTCTCCTCTATTCCCTCTTCATCTACGGCTGCGTTCCTGTGCATGGCCCCAACATCATAATCCACGGAGGTAGGCCTGATCAGTGACAACAACAAATCAGCCAACAGGGAGGAGTTCCAGCACATGGCGGTGTGCTGCGCTGGAAACAACCTGGCTCTTAACACTAAGAAGACCAAGGAGCTTATTGTGGACTTCAGGAGAGCCAAAGGCTGTGACCACGCTCCCATTTACATCAATGGGACTGGGGTTGAGCGTGGGTACGGTTTCAAGTTCCTGGGCGTCCACTTCCCCGAGGAGCTCTCTTGGACCCACCACCTCCACCCTGGTCAAAAAAAGCACAACAGTGCCTTTACTTCCTGAGGAGACTGAAGAAAGCCTGCCTGTCTCCCCGGATCCTGGTGAGCTTTTACCACGGCACCATTGAGAGCATTCTGACCAACTGCATCTCAGTGTGGTCCAGCAGCTGCACTGTCTCTGACCGGAAGGCCCTGCAGCGGGTGGTAAAGACTGGTCCTGGGCTAAACACCAATGACAATAGAGCATTAACCTGCCACCGCCGACCCCCTACAAGAACCACCTGACCTTTTTGAAAAGTGTGCATACTGTATATTCATATTTATCCTGGATTTATTGTTTTTGTAACACATTTCACCTTATGCACTATTTTTCACCTCTGGTTAGATGCCAAACTGTATTTCATTGTCATATTACTTGTACTCTGTGCAGTGACAATAAAGTTGAATCTAATCTAATCTAATCTAATCTAATTTAAGGAAGAGTAGTCTCAGTGCTATGTTAACATGCCTGACTGAAACTTTTGAAAATATTGCTGGTTTTCTAAAAATGATGGCAGTTGCTGAGAGACCACTTTTTCCAACACTTTTGAAATAAAAGGCTACTTGGAGACTGGTCTATAGCTATTGCATACAGTTTGAACAAGGTTTAGTTAGTCTCTGTACTGTATTGTGAGACTCTGTTGTACTGCATTGTGATACTCAGTTGTACTGTATTGTGATATTCTCTTGTACTGTATTGTGAGATTGTTGTACTGTACTGTGAGGGGTGACATTAGTTTAGGAGGCAAGAGTTGTCTTTAACGTTTTAAATTGAAACCACTTACTGTAAAAAAAATGGTTATCTGGCAGTCAGAAACTGCCAGTTTGATTGACGTGTCCCTGAGCAAGACTCCTAACTCCCAATGAGCTGATTGGTTCCTTGTATGGCAGCCTATCGCCGTTGGTGTGTGAATGTATTTGTGAATGGGTGAATGAGAGGTATCAAGTGTAAAGACCTTTGGACAAAATTGCTATAGAAATGCAGTCCATTTACCATTTATCATATTGTGATATTCTGTTGAAGTGTATTGTGAGACTCTGTTGTACTGTATTGTGAGATTCTGTTGTACTGTATTGTGAGATTATGTTGTACTATATTGTGATACTCCACTGTGCTGTGGTACTGTAATTTGTTTGTCTCTTGTTTTTCCCTCCGAAGATCAGTTCAGAGTGCTGGCCAGTGTTTTGGTGGATTCACGGGTTGGAAGATTACACCCATTATTGTGTTTTCAAACAGCTAATGGTGCCATTACAGCTCTGTGGGTCTGGCAACATGCACGTCATTATCTCCTGCATCTGACAGCAATGAAAACAAGCCCTAACGAGCTCCCCCTTGTCAGACCCTTCAACAGCAATTAGCCACCGGGCCCAGCACCCGGCCCAGCTAAACGCCCACATGCTAACGCTCAGCTGTTCAGCTCCCCTGAACACGCGTATTCTCGCTGTTCAGCTCTGCTGTGGTCCCTAAACACGCGTGTGCTCCATGTTCAGCTCTGCTGTGGTCCCTGAACATGCATGCTGGTTGAACAACTTGTACAGAGCTAGTCTAGCTTCATGACCAGCTATTTTGCGAAGTGTAGGCCCCAGGGCGTCTTGAGCCCTTCCCTCCAACGCCCTGCACCACGCACGTTCTCAGCTCTGGCCCTCACAGTGAAACAGTGACCACATCAAAAAAGCCAGGGTGACCCACGCACCATCCTACTGGAGCCCTTAAACCAGAGGAGGAGGAAAAGGAGCAGAGAAGGTTTGATAAGTTTAAAAAGTTTGATAAACTCATGTTCCAATATTTATGAGAGCTGATGGCTGATGTATCCAGTGAAATGTTATATGTGGACAAGGCTGGTCACTGTTAGTCCACTCTCCTAATCTGCAGAGGTGCCTGATCTGAGAGGAGATCAATACGGCTGATTTTTATCAGAGGAGCGTTATCGATCTCATAGAGGCCTTACACGTTGCTGAGTTTCACCGTATGACACTCATGAGAAATGAAAGGGCTCATCTGTCTGCACTGAAACCAGCACTCAGCAGGACAGAATGAAGAGCTCACGCACCTTCACAAAAGGTTCACAAAGCTTTCACAGTCCTCTCATTCCCCTCTGGATGGATCTGTCCATTTCATTTTCCATTATGACGCATTTCATATAACCCCCTTGACAACAAACAAAATGCTCTGAATGTGTTAAAATGACGAGCTTATACAACACAGACACACACACAGAGAGCTCCGTCCCTCTCTCTCCCTCTCTCTCTCTCTCTCTCCCTCCCTCTCTCCTTCCCTCTGTCTCTCCCACTCTCTCCCTCTCTCTCTCTCTCTCTAATCTAACTGTGGGGAGGCCCATTTTGGCATGGGAAGACATCACAGCCGTGTTAAACTGAGTTTGTATTTATTATAACCTACTAAAAAAAATACCTAATATCAGACATATTATCTGTGGCAACCGTGAACCAGTGCAAACACAGGCCAAACACAGTCGACCATCTTGTGCAGAGATGGGTCTGCCAGGCCGGACCATAGAGCAGTAGGCTGGTGTCAGGAGGCCCTCAGGCTGGCAGTTCTGGCCCTGTCCAATGTTTCAGTCTGATGAGTCCCTCAAGAGCCAATCACACTTATTAATTTCAAACTACTGGCCAATTTCTTCCATCAATTCCAGTGTCACCACAAACCGGACCCGTACAAATAATGTGAAAGCCAGACATTCTGGTCGAAAACCGGAAGTCTGGTAACCCTAGCCACAGTAATGGTGGAGAAGAACACGTCACAGGGAAACAGAACTCCACGAGGACGGATTCTGGCTCCTGGACCTTCGCGGCCACTTGGACAGTGCCAGAGAGAAACACTCCGCTCAGAAACGACGTGGCATGTGCGAGAAACACTATCCCCTCCAAGAGAGCTAAACAACCTCTTCAACACCGTCCCATCCCCTCCCCCTGCTGAGAAAGCCAGTCGACATTCGACACAGGCTGCTGTTTATCAAACCACCTCATTAGCACCTGTCGACTCAGAGCTGTGTTCCTGTGGACTCAGAGCCGTGTTCCTGTGGACTCAGCCGTGTTCCTGTGGACTCAGCCGTGTTCCTGTGGACTCAGAGCCGTGTTCCTGTGGACTCAGAGCCGTGTTCCTGTGGACTCAGCCGTGTTCCTGTGGACTCAGAGCCGTGTTCCTGTGGACTCAGCCGTGTTCCTGTGGACTCAGAGCCGTGTTCCTGTGGACTCAGCCGTGTTCCTGTGGACTCAGAGCCGTGTTCCTGTGGACTCAGAGCCGTGTTCCTGTGGACTCAGCCGTGTTCCTGTGGACTCAGAGCCGTGTTCCTGTGGACTCAGAGCCGTGTTCCTGTGGACTCAGAGCCATGTTCCTGTGGACTCAGCCGTGTTCCTGTGGACTCAGCCGTGTTCCTGTGGACTCAGAGCCGTGTTCCTGTGGACTCAGAGCCGTGTTCCTGTGGACTCAGAGCCGTGTTCCTGTGGACTCAGCCGTGTTCCTGTGGACTCAGCCGTGTTCCTGTGGACTCAGAGCCGTGTTCCTGTGGACTCAGCCATGTTCCTGTGGACTCAGCCGTGTTCCTGTGAGGTAACAGGCCTGCTGGGTCCAGCCAGAACCCTGCTGCTGCCCCACAGTGTGTGGAGGGGTCAGAGCTCTGAGCGGAATGCGCTTCCTGAGGCTTTGCAGAAACCTCTCCCTGATCACTTCGAGGGGAGTCACTTACAGTGCCCTCCATGTTTGGGTCAAAGACCCATCATTTATTTATTTGCCTCTGTACTCTGCAATTTGACATTGGTAATAAAAAATCACATGTGGTTAAAGTGCACATGGGCAGATTTTAATAAAGGGCATGTAGAAATTACAGCCATGTTCATACACAATTCCTCCATTTCAGGGTACCATAATGTTTTGGACATGAAAGTTATGAGAAAGTTATGAGAGTAGTTTAGTATTTTGTTGTATATAGTCCGGATATCTTATTTTCAGGTTGCACCACATGCAATAATAAAGCTCTTTACATTTGAATGGATCTCCATGGGAATTGGGGAGGGACTAGATTCAGCTGTACATTATGTTGATAAAGTATGGAACACATTTGTTGGGTAAATGCCTTTAAGTCATCAAGGGTCCAAGGTATGAAACGAGCCTCAAACCATCGTGCTGCTGCCAGATATGCAGCAGTTACAACAAAAAAAAATTGTATTGTGTAATAATAAATGGAGAAGAAAATGTTTAAGACTGTGTAATTTCATGGTGAAATCAAAATGTATAAAGATGCTCTTTATTAAAAGTGACAATGTGCACTTTAACCACATATAAAAATGGTTTTATTCCTAATCTTCAATTGTGGAGTACAGAGCCAAATCAATAAATGATGGGTCTTGGTCACAAACATTATGGAGGCCACTGTGTACCAGTCACTGGATACTATTGTTCTTGTTAATCAGCAGATGTGGGCAACACTGCAAGTGTGCAAGTGCAGTGATCAATGGGGGTCAGAGAGTGTGACTTTTATGTGTGTGTATGTGTGTGTGTGTGTGTGTGTGAGAGAGAGAGAGAGAGAGAGAGAGAGAGAGAGAGAGAGAGAAAGATGAGATTTAAAGCAGTTCTCATTACTGTGTCATGCATCAGGAGTTCAGATGTGACCCCTGACCCCTAAACGGATTACTGTGAATCTTTGGGGAACCAGACAGGGTGGCTAGTTCTCTGTTAAAGGAGAGGAGAATCAGTACTCTGTTAAAGGGAAGGGAGATTAATCCTCCATTATTATCCATTATACTCCATCATCTCCAAACCTAAACAGTGTCCCTGGTCTCAGGCTCATGACATTCCTGTACTAAAATAATAGTTTGAAAAGGTATGTGTAAATTTATAGATTTCTGATATACATATACAGTCCCCTCCAATAGTATTGGGACAGCAAGGTGAATATCTTTGTTTTCGTTATACACTGAAGACAATTGAGTTTGAGAGCAAAAGATGTACATGATGATAGATCCAAATTTTAGCTTTTATTTCCTGGTATTTTTTATCTAGATCTGTTAAACAACTTAGAACATATCACCTTTTGTATCAGACCACCCAATGTTTAGATGAGCAAAAGAATTGGAACATGTGACTGACAGGTATTTCTTGTTGCACAGATGTGTCCTATTAGATTGATTTGCAAAACAATAAATTAATCTCTACTCTTGGTTTTAGCCTTGGGTTCTGCCTGTGAAGACTGCATTTGTGTTAGAAAAGATGAACCAGCATGAAGACCAGAGAGCTGTCTTTGGGAGAAAAGCAAGCCATTTTGAAGCAATGGGAAATCCATTGCGCTAGCACTGGGGATAGCTTGTACAACAACTTGGAATGTCCTAAAAAAGAAGCCGCTGAGATACTGAGCAACAGACATCGACCAAGGAAAACAACAGCAGGTGATGATAGAAACATTGTGAGAGCTGTGAAGAAAATTTCAGTCACTGACAATCTCCACAGGGCAGGGGTGAAGGTATCTCAATCAACCATTTGGAAAATCAACCTATTAGAGAATTGTTCTATATAATCAACCTATTATATAGAACAATATACCACAAGATGCAAACCACTCATCAGTAGTGAGAATCGGAAGGCAAGATTAAAATTTGCAAAGAAGTACAGAGATGAGCCACAAAGGTTTTATGGACAGACTAAGATTAACTTCTACCAAAGTGATGGAAAGGCCAAAGTATGAAGAAAGAAGGGATCTGCTCATGATCCAAAACATACAAGCTCATCTGTGAAGCATGGTGGAGGAAGTGTCATGGCCTGGGCTTACATGGCTGCTTCTGGAGTGGGCTTTATTGATGATGTAACTCATGATGGTAGCAGCATGATGAAAAAACATCAAAAACATTCTGTCTGCCAACTTACAGAGAACTTCATCATGCAGCAAGACAATGACCCAAAACACACTGCAACACAACTAGCGAAAAGGTAGAAGGTTTTAGACCGTCCAAGTCAATCACCAGACCTTAACCCAATTGAGCATGCATTTCACCTCCTGAAGAGGAGACTGTAGGGAAAAATCCCCTGAAAGAAACAATAAATGAATGCCCGTAGGTATGAGTAAATAAATGAAAATCCTGGAAAAGCATAAAAAAAGAAGAATGCGACAGTTTGGTGATGTCAATAGGTCGCAGGCTTGATGCAGTTATTGCAAGCAATGGATTTGCTACCAAATATTAAGTGTTATTTACTTTCATTTACTTAAATACTCTCTGCCCAATACTTTTGCTCACCTAAAAATTGGATGGTCTGATACCAAAGGTGCTATGTTCTAAGTCGATGGTAAATGGTCGGCATTTATATAGCGCCTTTATCCAAAGCACTGTACAATTGATGCTTCTCATTCACCCATTCATACACACACTCACACAGCAACGGCGATTGGCTGCGATGCAAGGCACCAACCAGCTCGTCAGGAGCATTTGGGGGTTAGGTGTCTTGCTCAGGGACACTTCGACACAGCCCGGGCGGGGGATCGAACCGGCAAGCCTTCGACTGCCAGACGACTGCTCTTACTGCCTGAGCCATGTCGTAGTTTAACACATCTACATGTAAATACCAGGAAATAATATTCTGAAATCGTGTTCATCTTTTTATTGCAATCCTACATTTATTCAGTGTATTACAAAAACAAAGGAATTGGCCTTGCTGTTCCAATACTTTTGGAGGGGGCTGTGTACATACACTTTCTGGTACTTGGTATATCACAGCCTAATTCCCTATTGGCAACCTGTTCAAAGTTTACTCTCACACATTCGTACCGTCGGGCTATTTAGAGTCTCCAATTAGCCTACTGCATGGGAGAACCATACTCCATACTCACCCCCACCCCCCCCACCCCCCCCCCCACACACACACACACACACACTCACACTCACACACACACACACACACACACACACACATTCCACACATCCCTCATCAAGCAGGCCAGTCAGCCTTGGAGAAACTGTAGCCTAGAGAGACAGAGGCCCCAGTGGAAGGCCTGGGAAATTAATGCAGTACATTCTGTACTTTAGTCAAAATAAAGATATTCTCCACCAGTCACTAGACTTTAAGGAGGAGCAAACTGATTGCTTATGGTGCGAGAGAACATTTTGTTCACGCCAAGGCTAGAGGATTATGATTAACAGACATTTTGACCAGAGACAGAATCCTCTAATGAACCATCTCTCTCTGAGAACCATCTTTATGAACCATCTCAGAGGTTGAGCACTGGTGTTGGATCATCTTGCCTGAATTCTGCATGTACACTCACTTTATTAGGTATTTATTATATTTATTTTTTCTACTGCTGTAACCTATCCACTTTAAGTTATGATGTGTTGTGTGTTCAGAGATGCTCTTCTGCATACCACTGTTGTAATGTGCAGTTATTTGCTTTATGGCAACCTTCCTGTCAGCTTTGATCAGTCTGGCCATTCTCCTTTGATGTCTCTTATTAACAAGGCGTTTCTGTCTGCAGAAGTGCTGCAATCTGGATTTTTTTTCTTTTTGCACCATTCTTTGCAAACTCTAAAGGCTAGTGTGCATGAAAATCCCAGGAGATAAACAGTTTCTGAGATACTCAAACCACCCTGTCTGCCACCAACAATAATTCTATGGTCAAAGTCACTTAGATTATTTTTTTTCCCCCAATCTGATGGTTGATGTGAACATTAACTCAAACTCCTTACCCGTATCTACATGACTGTATGCATTCCACTGCTGCCACACAATTGGCTGATTAGATAATTGCATGAATATTTAGGTGTAATAAAGTAAAAATGTTCATAATAAAGCGCTTGGTGAGTGTATGTCCATAAGGAGAAAGACTGATCCTGGATCATGTGTGTTGAACATGGGCCTGGATGTTTGTTTCATGGCTTCCCTAGCCCCACCCACGCTCCATCTAAAACTCTATCCTCAAACCCATTTGCTACTGAGGCACTATAATCTCCTTCTTCCACCTATTACGGCACTTAGCTTTATGTTGTAGATTTATGTATCTTCAACTTCTAAGTAACTTATGTAATACTGGCTACTATCAGCTGTGACCTCAATGACTTTGCATTAGCTCTTTATTGCCTAAACTTTTATGTGCGCACTTATGTATGTCGTTCTGGATAAGAGCATCTGCTAAATGCCTGAATGTTTATGTAACGTACCGAGCATCGCACTCACCATAATTTCTCTCAGTTTCCTTGGGGCTGTACAGAGCGTTCACCTCTGTCCTGGATGTCTCCTGGATGTCTCGTACTTCTGGGTGCTGTTCCTGCCACTCTCTGAGAGTCTGTGCATTACACTGCATTACATGACACTAAATACACTACTACTTGGAAAATAACTACAGAAAGGCAAAGCAGTTCAATTCAGTTCAGTAAATCTATAATATTCCATTCTTACATAATCTGTCATTGTGTGCTGATGAGAGAATTTAGTTTCCTTTCATACCCTAATATACGCACAACATATAAGAGTCTAGATCCATTTCATGAATTTAAACATAAAGTTGCATGATGTAATAATAAGCGTTCAAAGCCTCTGTGTGTTGTTGAAACATCGCCCT